>NC_091579.1:18710766-18713876 GCF_042767895.1 Penaeus vannamei
TGCCAGTAGGTTCAGTCTACAATATGAAAGGTAAACCCAGTATTTCTCGTCATTTTGTGGGGAGGCTGGTCACATCAGACCTAATTGTCCTAAGAACCCTTTAGGTTTCAAGAAATCCAGTCACCAAAATGACATGAAGATTGGGTTCTGTCTTAGTAAGGATTCTTTCAGTAAATCTTTTACATCTGGTACTGTTAATGGTTGTAAGACCTCCTCCATCCTCCGGGACACTGGTAGTAATTGTATAGTAATGGAGAAGAGGATATCATTAAATTAGCAGCAGAGAAGGCTGATGTAAGTGTAACAAGATATAAAACCTATTTTGATTTCAAGTCTCAGGATAGAAAATTTTCCCCAGGAGATGGAGTACTTGTACTCTTGCCTGATAATTCAAGTAAATTATGTATGTCTTGGAGTGGACCTTATAAGATTTTAGAACAAAGAAATCGAGTAAATTACTTAATTGATGAAAAGGGGAAGGCCAAGTTATATCATGTTAATATGTTAAAGCAATACTTTAGAAGATCAGTTGTTGTTCAAGCAGTTGATGATAATGTAGAGGGTGTGGCAAATTCTTGTGAGCCAGATTATTTTAAAATTGTACAAATTTGTTTAGAAGATTCCTGTGAGAAGAGTAAGCCTATTTTTCCAGATGGTCGAATTATCCATAAATCCTGATTTAAAAAGTACCCAAATGGAAAACCTGAATGCAGTATTAAATGGGTTTAATGATATATTCTCTGAAGTTCCTGGATGTACTAATACAGTAAAACATGATATAATTCTGTCAAGTTCTGCTCCCATAAAAACTAAGATATACCCAGTACCAATTCACCTTAAATCCCATTTAGAAAAGGAGGTAGATGACTTGCTGCAACAAGGTATTATTTAACCTTCTACCTCTCCTTTCTGTTCATCAGTTGTAATGGTGAAAAAATCTGATGATTCTTATAGAATGGCTATTGATTATCGTGCCCTTAACAATGTGACTGTTTTTAATGCAGAACCATCATGTACGATTGAGGAGGATGTTCACAAATTTTCTGGTGCAAATTTCTTTATCGAATTAGACCTAACTAAGGCCTATTATCAAGTTCCTTTGTCAAAAAGAGCTATGCCTTTAACAGCATTCCCAACCCACAGAGTTTTATGGAATTTGTTAGATTCCCGTTTGGTCTGGTCAATGCCTGTTCTACTTATATCCACTTAATGATAATTGTTCTTGCTGATCCAAGCCATATATCTTTTTATTTTGATAACATATTTATATTCGGGTCCACATGGCAGGAACATGTAAGTGCCCTTAAGAGAGTCCTAGAAAGGGTTACGTAGTAATGAACTCACAGCTAGACCTTCAAAATGTAAATTTGGGTTTCCATCAATTCAGTACCTAGGCTTTCTAGTGGCTGGAAAACAATTAAAACCCCAGTGTGATAAGGTTGAAGCTCTTATGAGGATTCCAATACCTTCCTCTAAAAAGCTCCTCAGATCTTTCCTGCGTATGGTGTCATTTTATAGAATGTTTATTCCTAATGTAGTGTCTCTCACTGATCCCATGTCTGATATGTTAAGAAAAGGAGTACTAGAGCCTTTAACATGGAATGAGGGAGTATCACTTAAATTTGAATAACTTAAGAAAGCTCTTGCTAGCGAACCTGTACTTAAAATTCCTGATACTAATCAAACTTTTGTACTGAGGACAGATGCTTCAAATAGGAGTGGGTGCTATTGTTGCAATATGTGGATAATGTTCCTCATCCTGTGGCCTAATCCAGTCGAAAGCTCCTGGACTGTGAGACAAGATATAGTACCATTGAGAAGGAATGTCTGGCTATTGTATTTGGTGTATTAAAGTTTGATTACTATATGATGGGAAAGGAATTTGTTTTAGAAGTGGACCATAAGCCACTTGTATATTTAGATTAGTACATGTTGTAGGTGTCACTAATATTACAGCTGATCTTTTAAGCAGATCATATTGAATTGAAATGCTCCCAACTGATTGTAAATATCCCTTTTTAAAGGATCTAAGGTTAGATACTTGTTTTGGGGAGAGCTGTGTCAAGGCTCAAGGAATATTTACTCTAATTTATTCAAGAACTTTTTATTTTTTTGTGGGTTGTGCGAATAAGTGATTCAGTTTTGGTTTCGGGGTTCGGGTTCATGGAATCGAAGTTAAGAGTCAGTTTCGAATTCTTCTGAACCCGCCGAACAAGGTAGAGATTTAATTTGTTTTGATATAACCTTCTGATATTGTTCTTTTGTGAAGTTTGTGTTCTTTTCTTTGGTTTGTTTATATCCCTACGGTCCTAATGAACTGTTTAGGAACTATGGGAGGATTATTTGTGCATTATTTTTGTCCCTAGGCTTGACTCTATCACCAGCAAGGGCCAGTTGGTGAAGGCGTCCATTTATTAGGTTAACTTCCACCTATTTGTTCATCAGTAAGGAAGAGCTGCTGATCAAGAATCAAAACCCTCGTTGAAAAAAATCCAGGGAAGTGTTTAAAGTTTTGGAAATTATGTAAAGGTGGATTATGGAAATAATATTTATAGAAAAGGGCTTGTTTACTGCTCTCTAACGACCTAAAATGTGTGTTTGTTTTTTTTATTTTTAATAAATATGGGCAAAGTAACTTAGAGTTTATATAAATCTGAATCTGGATCAGAAAATTTTATTCACAAAAAAAACCCTCAGACCATCAATTTTTGTGACAAGTAATTATGATGATTTTCATGGTAATTCCTTTATTATTAACAATAATGATGATAATTATGATGATAATGACAATAATGATAATAATATAATGATAATTTTGATAATTACTGCAATAATAACAATAATTAACTCTATTCTAATAATTTTCATACTAATAATGACAATAGAAATGATAATAATATCCTTATTATTGGTATTATAATGAGTATTATTGTCATTATTATTTCTAAAATTATCATCATTGTTATCATTATCAAAATAGTTATAATGATGAAAATGACAGTAATAATTAGCATAATAATCATTATAACTGCAATAATGATAATGATAATCATGACGATAATGACTATAATGATGATAATCATAAGAATAATGACAATAATGATGATGAT
>NC_091579.1:18724376-18726876 GCF_042767895.1 Penaeus vannamei
ACTTTTCGCTTTTAAATAATTATGATGATTTTACAATTAATTCAGGTAATTATGATGATTTTCATGATAATTCCTTTATTATTAACAATAATGCTGATAATTATGATGATGATGCCAATAATAATAATGACAATAATAATGATGATAATGATAATAAGATTATAATTATAATGATAACTTTGATAATTACTGCAATGATAGCAATAATTAACTCTAGTCTAATAATATTCATAATAATGATGACAATATAAATATTAATAATATCATTATTATTGTTATTATAATGAGTATTATTGTCAATATTATTTCTAAAATTATCAATATTGTTATTATCATTTTAAAAATAGTTATGATGATGCAAATGACAGTAATAATTAACATAATAATCATTATAGCTGGAATAATGATAATGATAATAATGATAATCATGACGATTATTCTTATGATGATAATCATAAGAATAATGACAATAATGATAATAATATACATAGAGTCCATTTATAATGAAACAAAGGCTAAAACTAATAAAATCCCAGAAGTTGAAAAAACGGCAAAACCTAGCGACAGCCTTCTGAGAGGAAGGTCGAAAAAAAAACTTTTTCGCTTTTAAATGATAATTATGATGATTTTAACATTGATTCAGGTAATTATGATTTTCATGATAATTCCTTTATTATTAACAATAATGATAGTAATTAGGATGATAATGACAATAATGATAATGATACTAATAATAAAATGATAATTATAATGATAATTTTGATAATTACTGCAATAATAGCAATAAATAACTGTATTCTAAAAATCTTCATACTAATAATGACAATAGAAATAATAATAATATCGTTATTATTATTATTATAATGAGTATTATTGTCATTATAATTTCCAAAATTATCATTATTGTTATTATCATTATAAAAATAGTTATAATGATGAAAATGACAGTAATAATTAGCATAATAATCATTATAACTGGAATAATGATAATGATAATAATGATAATCATGACGATAATGACTATAATGATGATAATCATAAGAATAATGAGAATAATGATGATAATGATGATAATAATAATCATAGAGTCCATTTATACTAAAATAAAGGTTAAAACTAATAAAATTCCTAAAGTCGAAAAAAACGGCAAAATTTAGCGTATTGCAGCCCTTTGCGAAAAGCTATTAAATGATAATTTTGATGATTTTAACATTAATTCAGGTAATTATGATGATTTTCATGATAATTCCTCTATTATTAACAATAATGATGATAATTATGATGATAATGACAATAATAATAATGATAATAGAAATAATAATAATATCATTATTATTGTTATTATAATGAGTATTATTGTCATTATTATTCCTAAAATTATCATTACTGTTATTAATATTATAAAAATAGTTATAATGATGAAAATGACAGTAATAATTAGCATAATAATCATTATAACTGCAATAATGATAATGACAATCATGACGATGATGACTATAATGATGATAATCATAAGAATAATGACAATAATGATGATAATGAAAATAACAATCATAGTCCATTTTTAATGAAATAAAGGCTAAAACTAATAAAATCCCGAAAAAAACGGCAAAATCTTGCAGCCTTTTGAGACAAAAGTCGAAAAAAAAACTTTTTCCCTTTTATACGATAATTATGATGATTTTTCGCATTAATTCAGGTAATTATGATGAGTTTCATGATAATTCCTTTATTATTAACAATAATGATTATGATATTGATGATAATGACAATAATAATAATGATAATAATAAAATGATAATTATAATGATAATTTTGATAATTACTGCAATAATAGCAATAATAAACTCTATTCAAATAATTTTCATACTAATAATGATAATAGAAATAATTATAATATCATTATAATAATGAGAATTATTGTCATTATTATTTCTAAAATTATCATTATTGTTATTATCATTATAAGAAATTTTTAAAATAATGAAAATGGCAGTAATAATTATCATAATAATCTTTATAACTGCAATAATGATAATGATAATAATGATAATCATGACGATAATGACTATAATGATGATAATCATGAGAATAATGACAATAATGATGATAATGATAATGATATTCATAGTCCATTTATAATGATATAAAAGGCTAAAACTAATAAAATCCCAAAAGTCGAAAAAACGGCAATATCTAGCGTATTAGATCCTTCTGAAAGAACCGTCGAGAACTCCCCTTTTTTTGCTTTTAAATGATAATTATGATGATTTTACCATTAATTCAGGTAATTATGATTTTCATGATAATTCCTTTATTATTAACACTAAAGATTATAATACTGATGATAATGTCAATAATAATAATGATTATAATAAAATGATAATTATAATGATAATTTTTATAATTACTACAATAATAGCAATAATTAATTCAATTCTAATAATTTTCATACTAATAATGACATAGCAATAAATACAATGTCATTATCATTGTTATT
>NC_091579.1:18759376-18766876 GCF_042767895.1 Penaeus vannamei
TATATATATATATATATATATATATATATATATATATATATATATATATATATATATATATATATATATACATATATATGTATATATATATATATATATATATATATATATATATATATATATATATATATATATATATATATATATATATATATATGTGTATATATATATATATATATATGCATATATATATATATATATATATATATATATATATATATATATATATATATATATATATATATATATGTATATATATATATATATATATATATATATATATATATATATATATATATATATATATATATATATATATATATATATATATATATATATATATATATATATATATATATATATGTATATATATATATATATATATATATATATATATATATATATATATATATATAAATATATATATATATATATATATAAATATAGATATATATATATATATATATATATATATATATAAATATATATTTATATATATATATATATATATATATATATATATATATATATATATATATATATATATATATACATATATATATATATATATATATATATATATATATATATATATATATATATATATATATATATATATATATATATATATATATATATATATATATATATATATATATACGTATATATATATATATATATATATATATATAAATATATATATATATATATATAGATATATATATATATATATATATATATATATATATATATATATATATATATATATATATATATATATATATATATATATATATATATATATATATATATATATATATATATATATATATATATATATATATATATATATATATATATATATATATATATATATATATATATATATACGTATATATATATACGTATATATATATATATACATATATATATTTATATATGTATATGTATAAATATATACATATATGTACATGTAGAATACTGCGAAATTTTAACTATTTGATTTCTTAAAACGAAAGAAAATCTGATTTAGTTGGTAAGTATCCAAGGAAAGTCGTTCAAACCGCGCGCCACTACCCATACTCCTTTGCGTGCGATATCGCTGCGTCAACTCTTGCAGTTTCCCGCCAAAAGATAAACCAGGGGAACTGCTGTCTGTACTGGGTGGGCCAAATACCTTTTTCCATCCTTTTATTTTGAGTGACAACGACCGTGGAGTGGATTTTATGAAGAAGTTGGTTTGCAGTCTTTATTGGGATACAAAGTGAGTGTTAACAGTGTGTATATTTAAGATTATTATACTTTGTTGTTCAGCGCCGCGGCCTCCCCCAATGGTAGTGTTTTGTGACATGTTCAATGGCAGTTGTTCCACAGCCAACCCCTTTTATTTTTTGATGTTTTGCTTTAAATGCGTGCGATATCGCTGCGTCAACTCTTGCAGTTTCCCGCCAAAAGATAAACCAGGGGAACTGCTGTCTGTACTGGGTGGGCCAAATACCTTTTTCCATCCTTTTATTTTGAGTGACAACGACCGTGGAGTGGATTTTATGAAGAAGTTGGTTTGCAGTCTTTATTGGGATACAAAGTGAGTGTTAACAGTGTGTATATTTAAGATTATTATACTTTGTTGTTCAGCGCCGCGGCCTCCCCCAATGGTAGTGTTTTGTGACATGTTCAATGGCAGTTGTTCCACAGCCAACCCCTTTTATTTTTTGATGTTTTGCTTTAAATGGGAATGCCCTGTGAAGATTTTATTTCTTTCAATAATAGGATAATGTTTGTCAAATTCTGATTTTCATATTTTGCAATGTGCTGATGCTCTTCTTATATAGATTTTGCATCTCCTGTATTTTGTTTTGTTTTATATTCAAATTCATGTTCATTTCTATTATGCGTTATTGGTTTCTTATACGGGCTTGTTGTTTTCAGTTCGAATGCTTCTTGTGACTAGGCTGTAACGAAAATAAATGTGGAACTACACAGAAGTTATTCTGATACCCTTGAATTAAGACTGTACCAACATACTGCATCTAACAATTCGAATTTTACCCATCGAAGAAGGGAACGACATTACAGCGAACTGTCAGGTAAGCCCACATCATGGTCGACAATAGAAGTAATACATCTGTGGGCACATCACACAGTTGCAAGTCTTCCCGCTCAGAAATATCAGTAGCTGAGGAGGAGTTAGAACGGCTTCAGTTCATCAAAGAGCAAAATGAACATGCACGTGAGGAAGAAAGACGAATCTTTGAGCTGCAACAGAGAATTAGAAGGATGAAAACCTCATCAGAACCAGCCAGGTCAAGACCTGGCTCCTCTTGTGGAGACAGCAGAGAGGATGAGAGACACCCTCGCCCTCACTCCTTTAACAACATGTGTAGCAACTGGATTGCAACAAGCGTAGAACCCCATCATAAAAGTGGAAATCTGGACCCACAAGTGAGTCGTGAAAGTGAAGTCAACGTGACTGCAGGGCCAGTCCACTTTGCTGTCAATGCCGCCATAGTCCCGGAAACTCCTCTACCTAAATGGTCAACTCCAGTCAATCCTGTACTAAATGGAGCTAATATTGTCCAGGGTAAGCTCCCCATTACACCACTTACTACCATTCCAGAACCTAATGAGAACCTATTGACAAGGAGTAACCCACAACCTT
Organism: Penaeus vannamei; assembly: GCF_042767895.1. NCBI lineage: Eukaryota > Metazoa > Arthropoda > Malacostraca > Decapoda > Penaeidae > Penaeus > Penaeus vannamei. The sequence continues at coordinate 18,762,036 of NC_091579.1, forward strand.
CAGCTGCTCCTTTTGTGAACATCAACAGAGTACCTTGCTGCCATACCTCAGGCTATGATTTCACCAGCCATCCATCACCTTCAAGGCCATTGAATATGGATGAAGTGGCTCAAATGGTTTGTGCTATGAACCAGTCAGTTTTAACCCAACAAGAACAGGCTCGCATATCATTACTCCCTCCAGTTAAATTAGAACGTTTTGATGGAGATTTTTCGAAATTCACTCAGTTCTGTAGGACATTTGAATGGAATGTTGAGAGCAACACTAATGATCCAAGGCGAAGGCTCACACAGCTCTACAACCAGTTGGATGGCCCACCAAAGGACCTTATTGAAGGTTGCCTTCACCTACCACCTGACCATGGATATGACGAAGCATGGAGGATGCTGAGAGAAGAATATGAAAACTCCAGTGAACTCCTCGAGTCCTTCATCTCAAAATTATTTGCATGGAAAGACATTGAAGTTGGAGATGCAGGTCTAAAGAAATACGGCTCCTACCTATTTAATGTAGAGATGGCCTTAGGTGATAATATCTGCCGGATGGAGTTGCGTGAGACAATATCTAAAATTGTTGGTAAGCTACCGAGATACTTGAGAACCAAGTGGGCCTCGAGATGTGTAGATCCTGGCACTAAATCTGCAAGTCCATTCTCTGCACTTGTTAAATTTGTTAAAGATCAAGCCAGGGTAGCAGAGGAAATACGTTATATTGAAGCAGGAAGAGGTAAGCCAAGTCACACGACCAATAAACCCATCATCATTCGGAAGCCTGTAAATAGTCTAAATGTCCATGCTCTGGATATGAATGCAATGGATATGACCCCAAGTACCAGCGATAAATGCCACTGTTGTAATGGCCAAGGACATAAGCTTTTTGCATGTTATAAGTTCGGCAGGAAAGATGTTGACGAACGATGGGATATTGTCACACACAACAAGCTATGTTTTCGCTGCTTAAAACCCGGCCATAGCCATCGTTTCTGTAATGACAAGAGCCAGTGCGATCGATGTGGTGCCTACTATCACCACACACTGTTACACCGGCCAATAGCAAAGAGTTTTGCACCATCCCGTAAGTACAAGAGATCTCCAACTGGGAGTGTTGAGGTGTTCAGCAATGAGAACATACCTGACTGTTACAAGAAATTGGGTACACCTAGTTCCTCAACTGGGGGTGGCATAGAAGCCAAGGGAAGTGTGACCCCAAGTGTTAATTCTCCATTAACAGATGCTCTACCCTGTGCTAATATTCTTGATTGTGAGCCTGATGGGAGGATTATGATGAAGATCCTGCCTGTCCGAGTGAATAACAGCGTCTCCACTTACGCCTTCATAGATGGTGGTGCTGCACCAACTCTGGCTGCTCGAAGCTTAATACAACGTTTGGGAATCCAAGGCCTACCAGTGAGGCAAGCAATGAAAACTGAAAATGGAATATTCATGTGCAACGAGCGTGTACCACTTATGTTGAGCAGCATAGGCGGTGGAAATAACATTACCGTAAATGAAGTGTACATTACAGACAAACTCAGCATAACTACTGACAGCATGATGCCCGTGAACTGGACTAAAAAATGGCTTCATCTGAATGATGTGGATCTACAAAGATTGCCTGGCGACAATCAAGAGGTGGAACTTATAATTGGACTCAATAGCATTTTGAACAGTCACATACTCGACCAGAGACATGGGACTGATGACGAACCCTCAGCCTATCTTACCAGATTTGGCTGGGTTGTCTTTGGACCAACTGGCCCCAGGAACCCTTTGACTGCCCCGGTATATCATATTTCCCCAACACAAGATCTTGGCGAGTGCTTACGAGAGCACTTCAATGCTGACTTTTGGGAAAAGGAAGGTCATTCCCAACATGAAGATTCGCTGGAAGATAAGTTATTTTCCGATAAGATCTCACAGTCCATCCATCAAGAATCGGGCAAATATGTAGTCAAACTCCCCTTCAGGGACAGTAGTCCACTTCCAAACAATCGTGAAATGGCTGTACGTAGAATGAAAAGCCTCAAAAGGAAGCTGGAATCTGACAAGACTTTCAAGGAGACATACATCACTCAAATGGAAAAGAATATAAGTAAACAGTATGCTGAAATAGTACCTCCATCAAGATTAGAACGAAATGATGGTAGAATATGGTACATGCCACATCATGCTGTGCGTCATCCCACTAAGCTGAAGGTACGTGTCGTCTATGACCTTAAAGCTAAATTCAATGGCACTTCCCTAAATGACCATCTTCTTCAAAGGCCAGACCTCACAAATCCTCTAATAGGGGTACTCATGCGGTTCAGGCATGGTCACTATGCAGTCACAGCGGACATCGAGGAGATGTTTTATCAGGTCAAGGTTCCCCTAGAGGATCGTGATGTGTTCCGTTTTTTATGGTGGTCAGATGGTGATATCAATAAGCCTGTAAGTGATTACCGAATGAATGTTCATGTTTTTGGTGCTAGATCCTCTCCGAGCTGTGTAAATTATGCCTTAAGGAAGACTGCTGAGGACCACGGTGAGGTTTTTGATGAACAAGCTGTCACTGCCATAATACAAAGTTTTTATGTTGATAATCTCCTGCTGGCCCATGATGACAAAGAGAGACTGATAAAAATCATCAAAGATCTCATTGCTCTCTGTAATGCAGGTGGTTGGCGTCTGAACCAATGGACAGCCAATAACAAGGACGTGCTCAAGAAGATTCCTGAATCGGAGAGGGATGCGTCGGTTGCTTCTCTAGACCTCAGTAAGGATGATCTCCCAGTTGAAAGGACCTTGGGTGTACACTGGTCGATGGCCGAAGATTGCTTCACATTCAAAATCTGCCTTGGCGACAAGCCACTAACACGCCGAGGAGTTTTATCTATCGTAGCATCTATATATGACCCACTTGGCATGGTGGCTCCCTTGACACTGCCAGCAAAAATGATTCTTCAAGACATGTGTCAGATGCAGTTAGGCTGGGATGAAAATATGGGTGATAAGGAAGCTGCTCGTTGGAGAAAATGGTTGGAACAGTTACCAAAATTGTCAAGATTTAAGCTGCCACGAAGCCTAGTGCCCATTTCCTTTGGTTCCGTCATTTCTTATCAGCTCCATCATTTTGCAGATGCAAGTCAGTCTGGTTATGGCACAGCCTCCTACTTGAAGATGGTAAATGCCTCGGAAAGGGTATACTGCACTTTGGTTATGGCACGAGCAAGAGTTGCACCTCTGAAACCGACAACTATTCCAAGACTAGAACTGACGGCTGCCACCGTTGCAGCTCGAATGGACTGTACATTACGAAAGGAACTGGGGTTGAAATTGGAAGATTCAGTCTTTTGGACAGACAGTACTTCAGTGCTCAAGTACTTGTTCAATCAGAAGGCTCGTTACCATACCTTTGTCGCAAATCGAGTGAACCTAATCCGAGAACTGTCTTCAGCAAGTGCTTGGAGATATGTAGACACAAAGAGTAATCCTGCTGACCTTGCATCTAGAGGTCTTGATGTTGATACTTTTTTAACGTCTGAAATGTGGATTAGAGGACCAAGATTTCTTCATGAACCTGAATCCAGCTGGCCACAAGTTCCAGAAGATGTTAAACATGGATCACTGGAAGATGATGTAGAAGTAAAGGTGTCTGTCATGGTATGTGAGACAGTGACAACAGTAATGTCATTCATTGAGGAGTTTGCCTCTCGTTTCTCGAACTGGCAGAAGTTTGTGCGTTGTCTTGCATGGGTCAGACGATTCTTGAAGCGAAAGTATGTACCCAAGTTGCCTGACGTTAATTGCTTTAGTAGCAAAGAAATAACAGATGCAGAAACACACATATGGAAATTAGTTCAACAAGAGAACTACTCATCTGAAATTGTCTCTCTGTCATGAAAGCCAGATGGGAGAGTACAAGCCTCAAGCAAGATAGTGAGATTAAGACCTTTTCTACAAGATGGCTTGCTTAGAGTAGGTGGGCGCCTAAGACACTCTGGGCGTCACTTCAATGCCACTCATCCAATTATCCTACCCAATAAGTCATCTTTGGTGAAGCTGATGGTGAGGTGGCATCACTGTGGTCAGAACTATCTTCTCTCTGAGTTAAGACAAAAATTTTGGGTTGTACATGCAAATGCTGTTGCACGTTCTGTGGTAAGGAGTTGCATGAAGTGCAGGGCCATCTGTGCACGACCAATGACTCAAGAAATGGCTGACCTTCCTGAAGATCGTATTATACCAGGCCAGCCACCATTTACACACACAGGCACCGACTGTTTTGGACCCTTTCTCGTCAGGAAAGGCAGGTCAAACCTTAAGAGATATAGCATAGTCTTTACATGCCTAACATCACGTGCAGTCCATATTGAGGTCATGGACTCAATGGAAACGGACTCATTTATCAACGCTCTTCGACGATTTACAGCAAGACGAGGTCCAGTGAAGTCCATCAGATCAGACAATGGCACAAACCTAGTGGGTACAGAGAAAGTTCTTCGTCAGGAGCTCCAGCTTCTTGATCAAACTGCCATCTGTGACACCATGTCAAGTAGAGGCATCTCATGGTGCTTCAATCCACCACATGCTTCACATTTCGGTGGAGTCTGGGAACGTCAGATTCGCTCTATCAGGCGTGTTTTGAGTGGTATTTGCTATCAACAGACACTAACTGATGATAGTCTTCACACTCTGTTCTGCGAAGTTGAAGCCATCATTAACGGCAGACCCTTGACCAGAGTTACAGACGACCCTGATTGCCTGCAACCACTGACTCCGAGCATGCTGCTGAACTTGAAGGGTTCACCTGGTCCAGTCATGAATACCGATAACAAGAATCTGTATGCTCGTCGGCGCTGG
>NC_091579.1:18820719-18823219 GCF_042767895.1 Penaeus vannamei
CAATTGCCCAATCAGTAAGCTCTCGTTGTTAATAGTTACTTCAGTAAATACTGACTCAATAAAATCTTCTCGGAAAGATAGATCAACTCTACGACGAGAGGAAAATCTGTCATGAACATAGAGGGCAACGCTCCCGCTGTTTCTAGAGTGGTGCGAGAAATATGCATGGTAGTCGGGGAGTGTGAAGAGGTGTTGAATGTCTTGAGTGAGTCTAGTTTCAGAGAAACCTATCATATCAAAACCATTCGGATGTCGACATTGCAAATTAAATTCATCAAAATGATTGGGAAGGCTACAGATATTATGGGTGAAAATAGACAAATATGTATTAGATGCACTGTTAGAAGTAATAGAATCAGGAAAGACATAAGAACAATTTGGATTTATCACGTTAAGTAAATCAGACACGAAATTATCTGCTCCTAGAGAATCAAAAGAATTAAAATGGCCATCAGAGGCCTCGATTTTAACGTTATGAAATGTTCTTGATTCTAGTACTTTTAAGCTAATAACCTGGGCGACATTATCAGAAGTAAATACATTCATTAAGGCATCATCATTCAGATCTTGGAAAGAAAAAGTGAATGCACAGTCCATATTGAATTAATAAAATGAGTGTTCGGTACGTGGTATAAATTTACAAATTACCAGAAACGGCATCACTTCTTATTTCTCAGACGCTGGCTGACGGGACTGAACGGGGGTAGGGGTTCAAGGGCCGTGGCTCCCACAGGAGATCTCAGCGCCGTCGAGTAGGAGTGTCGTGCGGGTGGCGGGGTGTTGAGGCAAGAACCCGAAGGGCGCTACATCAGGGGTGACGGCGGGTCAGACAGCGAGGCGGGGCGAGGACGGGACTGCAGCGGAGTGGGCAGCCGTAGCGGATCGAAGGCAGTGCCTGAAGGCGGCATGGGGAGGGCTGAGTCAGGAGGGGGGCGAGGACACTGGCGCTCGGTTACAACTAGCTTCCTGTAGCTGAAGAAGGCGTTCTTGTCCTCGCTCCTCGCCTGTCTCAGCTGCTCCAGCTGCTCCTTCCGGGCCTTGATGGTGCCGGCGCAGAAGTCTTAGTTCACGAACAACCTGCCAGGAGCATTCTTAAACTTGGCTTTATCCTTGAACACCGCCTCACGATCCACCAAACTCGCGAATTTGGCCACGATGTCTCTGGGCCTATCCTGAGTTGAGCGGCCCACACGGTGGGCGCGTTCGACCCTAGGTGTGAGGTGGATGTGTTGTCGCAGCAGGTCTGATAGTTTCCGCTGGCACATCTCCCAGGTTTCGGCGCGCTCCTCCGGGATGCCCGAGAATCGCAGGTTATTGCGACGTCCCTGGTCGTCCTGGTAGTTCAGCCGCTCCGTCATTTTCGCTAGGTCGCTCTTCAAATCGGCGTTCTCCCTCGACAGGGCGCTCAAGCGGTCCTTCAGTTCCTCGGCACCGCACCTTGCAGCCTCCTCCCGTGCCTTGAGATCCTCGATTTCCTTGTGGGCGAACTCCAGACTTCGAATTGCCTCGCCCAAGCGAGAGCTGAGGCTCTCGTTCTGGTGAGAGGACCTCGCGCTGGATTTGCTCCAAAGCTTCGCCCAGCAGCTTGCTCTGTAGGTCGATCAGACCGTTCACTTCTGCGCGGGTCAGGTACGGCGAATTGGTGGGAGAAGGTCGACTGGGTGGCATTGTGCAGCAGAGCTCGTATCACCAGGTTCACAGGTGAAGTTTGTTGGACACTCGATAGTACAGCAGCAGGAGCAGTAGGTGGCGCGGCAGGAGGCGCAGTGGAAGGAGCAGATAGGAGAGGCAGCACGGGATCAGCGAAGAGGAGGCTCACAGGAGAAGTTGGTTGGCTCACACGGTAGAACAGCAGCAGGAGCAGTAGGTGGCGTGGTAGGAGGCGCAGCAGAAGGAGCAGAGCGTAGTGCGGCAGAGAGGAGAGGCAGCGCGAACTCAGCGAAGAGGAGGCTCACAGGAGAAGTCTGTTGGCGGCAGGAGGCGCAGCAGGAGCTGAGGGTAGCGCGGCAGAAGGGAGGTGCGCGCAGGCTCAGCGATGAGGAGCGAGGCGGGTGGCCGTTGAGGTGGGGGGAGGGAGGGAGGGAGAGGAGAATATTATAAAACAAATCTAAAGAGAGGCGATAGCAACGGCCTCTGCAGACGTTACCAAGGCTTCTCGCGGTTTCCCCGAAAATCGAATTTGTTATAAATCCGTGGCAATTTTGGGCATCATCCTCAAACATTCCTATCAGATTGTGTTCCACTGCTGCTTATACCTGTCATAGTATTACAGAATTTCTGTAAAAGATTCGGATATATATATATATATATATATATATATATATATATATATATATATATATATATATATATATATATATTTGTACTCCAGGTCTGACAGATGCATTCATGCATCTGTCTCTTCCTGCTCTGTCTCCGTTCGTGCATTTTGGTTCTCGACGGATGTGAGCGGATAGATCGGCGCATCCATGTCATCCAACACGAAGGCGTCGTCGGGCCA
>NC_091579.1:18840719-18844573 GCF_042767895.1 Penaeus vannamei
GTATCCTGTTGAGTCATAATATCTAGAACCCTTAGCAGAAGTTCTAATAAACAACATAAGACATACATCAACCACAGTACAGTTAAACTCATCGCTCTTGTCGTCGCAGTCGTACTTGGCATCGCACGCGAACTGGCGGGGGATGCACAAGCCGTCTGCGCACGTGAATTCGGTGGTCGTGTGGCAAGAGCTCTCGGGCGTGCACAGCTCCAGGCTCACGTCGTCGATGGCTATATGAGTCTGAGAGAATAAATAGAGTGAGATATATCCATACAAGTATACACACACACACTCACACACACACACACATATATATATATATATATATATATATATATATATATATATATATATATATATATATATATTAATAAGAAAAGTTGTTTAATATGGCAATCATGAAAGCGAACTTATGAATCATTCATCACACTGCTTTTAACCACAAAATATCTAAAACACAGTCGTCGCGGACGCCACACTACATCGACAAGACCCGCCATACACGAATCCGCCTTTGACGGACTTCCACGCAGCTGTTCCCGCGCTCACCTCGTCGTCGCCGTGCACGGCCTTGAAAAACACGGTGAAGTCCCTCTTGCTCCCGAGGCGCCCGAGGCCCAGGTACTCCTTCGCCCACTTCCCGGAGCTGGACATTTCGAACCACAGCATGTCCGCGTCGTGGCCGCTGGACTGTGCGAACGACAGAAGGTCTGACTATTGCTCTTGTGATTTTGAGTATGTACACACACACGCCCCCCATATTATATATATATATATATATATATATATATATATATATATATATATATATATATATATATATATACATTTATATATATATATATATATATATATATATAGATTTATATATATATATATACATTTATATATATATATATATATATATATATATTATGGTGGTGCTATATATATATATATATATATATATATATATATATATATATATATATATATATATATATATATATATATATATATATAATGGTGGTGCTATAACGATTGTTGCTTGTATTATTTTGCTGTAGTTGATGTGTTGTATTACGGTATCCAATAACATCATGATCACCATTTATCATTATTCTCCTTGATTTTCGCCATCGCCACTCTCCCTTAATCCAATTCTCATTCCTATCAACATAACCGCCATCATCGGCATTATCAAATTTCTTATTCCAATTAACATTAGTCTTATGCTCATTATTCCACAGTAACATAACCGTCGTCATTAATCAGTGAATCACACTTGGGTTCCTCTTACAGCAGTTTCCTCCGATTTCTTGTAAACAGCCAGACTCGAGGACTCGGCGCCCGTAGACAACATGTAGTGCCAGAACACGAGAGTACATTCCTTCCCGACTTGCGAAAACACACGGGACTCCAAGATGGCGACCTGTCCTCCAGTGCTCTGAATAAAAGAGGAAAAGAAGAAAACATTAATTTTACTTATCATCATCATATTTATTTATGTTACTTTATTATCTTTATTACGACTATCACTATATTATCATCATTATACTACCGCTACTACCGTTACTACTACTACTATTACTATTACTGCTGCTTCTGCTGCTGCTGCTGTTATTGTTATAGTTGTTGTTGTTATTGCTGCTACTACTACCACTTCTACTACAACTACCACTACTACTACAACTACCACTACTACTACAACTACCACTACTACTACAACTACCACTATTACTACAACTACCACCATTACTACAACTATCACTACTATTACAACTACCACTACTACTACAACTACCACTACTACAACTACCACTACCACTACCACTACTACTATTACTACTTCTGCTGCTACTACTACTTATTATAAACATCAGCATAACAATTACTTACACAACAGTGGTACAACATCCATACAAGTAATTCAACCGAAAAAACGTTGCAATCGTAGAACATAGAAAAAACACCCCAAATACAATGCCTTTGTTTACCTTTTCCTTGGCCGTGAAGAGGTCATGCGCATAGGCATCAAAGGCGTGGTCAACAGGGGGTCCGGGGAGAGGGGCAGGGAACCCCCCACGCTGCCAGGGGATGGAGCTCGCCGCGCTCACGAACCAGCCGCACAGGTCGCCTTCCGTCTCGAAGTCACAACTCCTAGCTGCCGTAATAGTGGAGTGACATCAATAAAAGTACCATTATTTTCTTTATTACCCTAATACGCTGTACTGCAAACACATTCAACAGCATAACCATTATCACCATCCGAATCATTTCACCAAATAGAACATGCCTTGATAAACTACTCATCAGCCGGGCCTTACGGATTTCACAGCCCGAATCCACTACGGACAACTTACTGCACTGAAGCTCATCCGTTCCGTCTCCGCAGTCATCGATAAAGTTGCATATGTCCTCTGGGTAGTAGCAGAGTCCGTTGCCACATGCTAATTGGGGCGGCAGGCAGACAGGGGAAGGTGTGGTCAGGTCGTCCCCGCCAGGTAGGTTTTGGATGGGCGAGAGTTCACATATTGGCGACATTGCGAAGTCGTCGAGCGTAAGAGTGCCTCGTACATCCGGATCTGCTACGCCTTCTAGGACCACCTGGTTATTATAGAAAGTAAGACTTTATTGTTGAAAGTTGAATCTTATTTATGGTTCATAAAACAGCATGATTTCTTCTTTAAGTTATGATAACCTAGATGCTTCTGGGTCTGATTCTGCCAATTTTTGAGGCTTGGATATAAATACTATTGGGAATTAGGCGTTCCAACAAGCGAGCAAGAAAAAAGGATGCAGGATGTGTTGTTTACCTAGATCACATACATTGATGCATTATATATTAGTGTCATATGCTTCAGACATAGAAATGCAGAAATAACAGGTTTACCTGAACAGGCTGTGTGGATTATTAGGAACGGTCAGGTATTCGAGATTTTGAAAAGGTACAGGCAATTTGCACCAATATTATACACATACCTCGCAAATATAATGTCTTCTACGTTGTTGTTGATGATTGGCGTATGTTAGGCATCATTCTCTTGAAACACAACCATTCCTCTCAACAATTGACTCATCTCTTTTCCGGGATTATAATTATATATTGCGTGCGCATATTTTTGTGCGCTGTATTTGCTTATGTAAGCCCAGGAGGGGACTTATCTGGATGAGGGTGGGAGTGTTATATCACCTTACCGATATGTAAGCCAATGACTGAATTCTTGTAGTGCTTGGAATTCTTAATAATTTAAGGGTATTTATTTTAAAATATTATTATACCTGTTTTGTATATGAATTGTGAGCCCGCACAGGGACTAATTAAGTAAGGGTGAGGATAACCCTCTCCTCTCCCTCTCTTTTTCTTTTTCACTCTCTCAATATCACAGCTCAATAATGATCTCTTTCAGTCTCTCACTGTCTGTCTGTCTGTCTGTCTCTCTCTCTGTCCATTCCTGCCTCACTTATCCTCATCACTTTTTTTTTCTCTCTAATTCTTCTCCTACACCCTTATAAACGTAAACTCACTTGGAAATCCCCACTATGAGTGCTATCGCCGACCGGAATGGTGAATTTAAGCCAAAGACCTTTTGCTGTATTATTCAATGACGCTATAAGGTGCAAGCCATCGGAATAATAACTCGTACGTCTGTGAACAAAATAGAAATATAAACATAGATTATTTAGTTCAATAAAATATATCTACAATGTTGATAATTGTGTTTGGAGTTGTCAATAACAATTAGTATATACATCTGGAATAGCAAATGCAATCAAAAATTATATTATTTGATACTACACACTCAAGAATTAACACTGGAACACATGACCTTTCTTCATTTGACTTGATTGAGTAAATATCTTTCTTTTATCAC
>NC_091579.1:18845073-18857573 GCF_042767895.1 Penaeus vannamei
TATATATATGTATATATATATGAATATATATAATATATATATATATATATATATATATATATATATATATATATATATTTATCTATATTTATATATAGATATATTCGTATTTATATAGATATGCATATATATGTTTATATATATATATATATATATATATATATATATATATATATATGTATATATATATATATATATATATATATATATATATATATATATATATATATATCTGTAATAATAATGATAATAATAATGATGATGGTGATAATAATAATAATAATAATAATAATAATAATAATAATAATAATAATAATAATAATAATAATAATAATAATAATAATAATAATAATAATAATAATGAAAATAACAATGATAATATTAATCATCATCATCATAACTATTACAATAATGAAGCTGATACTAATAGTATTAACATTAGTATGTTACTACTGATAATAATAATATGGTGATGATGATACTAATACTGACAGTATTAACAATAATAATGATAATAATAATAATGGTAATAATAATGATAATAAAATAATAGTAATCATAAAAAAAATAATAACAATAAGTTATAATAATAATCATAACAATGATAATAATAATACAACTACTAATACTAATACTACTAATAATATAACAACAACAACAATATTGATAAAATTAATGACAGCACCAACAACAATAATACTGGAATGACAGTGAAAATTATAATAACAAAAATGATATTGAAAATACTAGTACGAATACTAATGCTGCTGCTGCTAATGATGATGATGATAACATTAATAATAGCAGTAATAATAATAATAAGAACAGTGATAATAATAATTGTAATAATAATAGCAATACTAACAATAATAATAGAAGGAATAATAATAACAGCAACGACTAAAATGATAATAATAATAACTAATAATAATAACTAAAACAACAACTGTAATAATAATAACATTGATAATGATAACGATGACAATAAGAATAACAATAACAATAATAAAATCAAAACAATAAGAACAGCAATAAAATAATGATGATAATAATAATAACAATAATAATAATAATAATAATGATAATAAGAACAACACCAGCAGAGAAGGGAGATGAAGATTACCGGCAACCAGGGGCAAAGATGAAGTCATCAACGGCGACGTGACCTAGCTGGGTCGGGTTGGTGGTGCCTTGAACAAGAATTCGGAATGTCTCGTCCTGAGGGAGATCATCCGGACCGAAAGTGACCTTGTTCCACGTGTTCCCTTGCGACCCACTGATCGTCCAGACAGGGTCAGGAGTGGGACTCGTGGCTTTCCTAGATTTAAATAATGTATATTGGGAGAAGAGAATAATTAAAGTGCCAAGAAGGTTAGATAGAGAGAGAAAAAAGTTAGAGTGAGAGTGTGTATGAGACGAGAGAGAGAGAGAGAGAGAGAGAGAGAGAGAGAGAGAGAGAGAGAGAGAGAGAGAGAGAGAGAGAGAGAGAGAGAGAGAGAGAGAGAGAGAGAGAGAGAGAGAGAGAGAGAGGGAGGGGGGGGGGGAGAGAGAGATGATATAAAACATTTTATTTGTATAATAAAAAAACGCTCAATAAAGCAGTACCTAATAATTACGGATATGTTGCCCATGTTTCTCCCCTGCATGTGGTAGAAGAAGACGAATTTACACTCTTGGCTCGCCGTTATGGGCTCACTCACCAGAGTCGCCTCCTGACTGGCTTGCTCGTTCACCGGGAGATACAGGTAGTGGCCTTTCTTGTTCCAGAGAGTATGGTCGTAATTAGGACCCAGGACTGCAAATTCAGCGAAAAAGAGCAAATTAATAATAATAAAAAGAATAATCAGTGACCATTATTCCATCGGAAGACAGTCAATATTCAGACATTCTTTTCAATGTAGTCTGTACTGTTCGCAAACCATACTTATAGGCGTGGCCGTCCCACTACCCAGCAACCAGTCCGTGTCGTCCTCCTGACTCTGAGAAAACCACCCAAGTGAGTCGTCTTCCAAGGTAATGCGGTGGTAGCCTCCACATACTTCATCCGTCTCGTCTTCTCCATCACCACAGTCGTCGGTCAGGTCACACAAGGAATCCACATCCACACATACCTGTTGATAAGCATGGTGTACTACAGGCGACATTGCTTTCAGGGTAATTCTGTTTGTAGCTGATAGCTTCACTGATCTGGTAATCGGTGGCTAATAGGTATTAAAGAAAACCAACTTTCAAGACATATCGGAAATCTAAAAGTTCACCTGAGATGAAGGAATATTTTCCGGGAAATTACTGCGGCTATCGGTATTATGCCATTGCATGGCTGATTATAATTTTTTGTGGCGAATATCCCATTTAAGTAAGATAAACATTAGAATTTTATATTCCCTGTAATGGCTGATAATATGTTAAATAGGAGATACGTTATATTAATATGTCTCTCTCTCTCTCTCTCACACACACACACACACACACACACACACGCACGCACGCACGCACACGCACACACACACACACACACATCACATTCTCCTATAGCCTCTACCTTCAATTTTACTTTCTTCGCCATCACTTTTCTTTCCATCTATTTCCTTTCTACTCTCCTCAGTGTGTGTTAGCATCAATGCAACTAAGGGTATATCAGTATCCAACAATGCAAACGTTTTAGTGCACTTCACCTACCTTAGTAGCAGGGCAGTGATACAGCGGTTGGTAGCATTCTCCTTCTGTGGGCAGGGGGAAGTCACACTCCACGAAATTCGTCTCGTCTATGGCAAACACTCCTGAGTATTCAGGAGCGTTTCTCTTGAGGAGAGACAACTGGAAAGTTTCTTTGTGGCGCCCTATACCGACTCTCCCAATATGCCATATTCCTGGCTCAGCTCTGACAAATTTATCGCTAAAGTAAGCCATAACAGTAAATTCTTCTATAGAAGTGTTGAGCCACAGAGTAACATCCGAGCTATGGGGTGGCATAGTATAGAACCAGAACTCAAATACGCAGGTTGCAGCAGAATTCTGAAACCAGTGAAGGAAAGTCTTTGCTTCCTGTTCTTCCTTCAACTTTGTTTGCTTATGCACCATTAGAAAATGTCCATCTGAATTGCCAGTCGAGTCATTGAAGGGTCCTGTGTGGTCAGTTCCCCACACCATATCATTGCTGTGAACCACTACCCAGTCTAGGCCATCATTCTCAACTTCTTTCCACCCACAGTCACCATCCTCAAAACTACAGTGGTTTGGACATTCGTTTTCGTCGCTGAAGTCGTCACAGTCTAATCGGAAGTCACATACGCTTGTGGCTGGGATGCAACCATAAGACTTACAAGGAAACTCTCCTAGCTTACAGTAGAGGCTGTGGCAATTCTCTGAGAAAGAAACATCATCAACAGCAATATCTCCTTCTATGGGATTCCCAGCAATGCCCTCTAGAACAATTTTGAAGTATCTTGGAATATTGATATCCAGATCTTTCAGAATCCAAAGATAGTCATCAGAACCCGATGTCTCGAACAGTTCATATTTTGTCTTGGTTGTGCTTTTTTGTGTTTCTTCGCCAAAAATTCTCAGTGTGGCACTTTGGTTTGCTCTCATCATGTACCAGAATCTGAAATGACATTCCCCTTTCGTAGGTGCAAAGGATTCACTAAAAATCTGACCTTTTTTGCCTTTTGAACCTTCAACGCTTTGAAGATATACATAGTATCCAGTATCATTTCCATAGGTATGATCATAACCAGGACCAGTGCCTTCTGCTAACAGGTCACCTGTCTTTCTCATCCATGTGAGGTCAGGAGAATGCTCTTGCTGCCAGTTACAAAAATCTACTTCAAAATTACATCTGCCGGGATACTTTTCACAAACTAACTCATCTGAGCCATCCCCACAATCATTGCTAAAGTCACATACAAGAGTCTTATTGATACAATTGCCATTACTGCATGAGAAGTGATCATCATGGCAGATGATGGGTGTTGGCTGCTTACAATTGTGAAACTGTATGTCATCTATCATGACTCTGTCTTCTTTTGAAAATTTCATAGACCTGAACCTCAGTTTCCAACCAACAGGGTGTTCAGGAATACCAACAGTCTGTGTGTGCCACCTTTCACCCACGTTATCTGTTGTAACCCAAAGTGTTAGTTCCATGGAGACCTGTAGCATAGTAACAACAAGAGCTGAATTTTCACCACTTTTGTAGTAAAGGAATGACATGGTACATGAGGCTGATGTTGGTCCTAATATGACACTCTCTAGGTCAGCATTGTCTGATATTCCCTCTAGCTGTTCAGTTACATTCATAATATAACTCACATGCCCCACTGTTTCTTTTGCCCTTGACCAACGGTACTGACCATGACTTACATCCTCCCAGCCACATGTGTTAGTTTCAAAGTCGCACTCACCACAGTGAGATTCATCACTGCCATCATCGCAATCATCATTGAAATTACACACACTTTCAGCAGAAACGCAATGATTATTGTTGCAATGGAAACCACTGTTGCATGGGTTTTCTGTTGTTGTTGTTATGGGCGTTGTTTCAGTTGGTATTGTATCGTCTGTGAGCTGACAACCATTGGTAAGAGATATATCATCAAGAGCAATGACTGAAGTTCCTGAACTACCTGAGAAACTGACGGTGCCGCTAGTAATTATGAACTGGAATGGCTTGATGTCTAGTTCCTCTTTCTGAATGAACAGTTCTGCTCGTTCCCAGTATTGTCCTACAGAACCTCTAACGAAAAGTCGATCATGTAGAGGTCCATTTGACGATTCTCTTGTTGAGACAACAATTCTGTCAACATCTTTACCATATGAGTAGTAATAAAACCTCACGGTACAATATGTTTCCTGAACATGGATGACAGGACTAGACAGTCTAGCTGTGGTTGCATTCAGGTTGTAAATGTTGCTTTCTATATAAATGTAAGTGCCTGAGGCCGTATTCAAGGTATGGTCACGTGAAGGTATGATGTCATCTTGGCTCGGGGATCCTGTCTTCCAGTTGGTTCCATCTTCCTCATTCCAAGAACATGGCTCATCTTCCTCAAAGTTACACCTGCCTACGTACTTGTCACACTCACCAGTGCCATCTTTCTCATCTGTATAATCTCCACAGTCATCAACAAAGTCACAAACAGCAAATGAAGAAATGCAGGCTCTGTTTTCGCATGAAAAGCCTGTGCATTCACCTTCCTGTGGCGAAGGAAGAAAGCATTCTTCAAAATTAATATCATCCACTGCTATGTACCCTGGTAGTTCAAGATTTCTTATACCTTCAATCTGAACTGTAAATTGGGTGCGTATCCTTCCAATATATGCTAAACCCATCATCCACTCTTCCTTTTGAGTGGCAAAAATCTGTGACAATATGGTGTTTATGTCGCTCACATTGTATGAGACAATCAAAGAATTTACCTTCGAATTTGGGTAGTTATTGGGCACTTCATAAACCACATACCAGAAACTCATGCGACAGTTTGGTGCAGAATTTTGGAGAGCTGGGCTGAGGAGGAGGGGATTAATTGGCACTCGGATGTCTGGGAAACTTGGGGTGACAGCCATATAGTAACCCTGGCTAGTCTGGAGGGTATGGTCCACAGGAGGAGTGAAAGAATCATTACCTTCACCTCTTCTATGTAACCACACTAAGTCACCGCCTATTTCCATGTTGTGCCAAGTGCAGTGATCGTCTGCATCCTCAAATGTACAGTTGTACCCACAGAATACCTCATCTTGCCCTTGACTGCAGTCCTGTATGAAGTTACACATTTGCTCTTGTAACAAGCAAAGGCTGTCACACTTCATGGAACAGTTTTGCATTGTTTCATTACTGCAGTGTCCAATTGTGACTTGTGTTTGGTCAAGAGCAATGATGCCTGGTTTCCCTTTGTCAGACACCGCAGCAAACTTGAGATTATGGTGAACTAAAACATCAGAGTCTGAAGCTGTGTTATCTACTGTGACTTGTGAGTATTTCCAATCAGCATGAAAAGTCTCTTTTTGAATCCACAGTGTGCCCTCTGTGTTGTGGTCCAATTCCTGTGCTATAAGTGCTAAACTGGGCTGCCCTAACCCTTGCATGTGAAACCAAAAACTTAGGCACCATATATTTGGCTCTAACACATTCAGTACGATTTCTGATCGCTTATTTGTGCCATCTGTGTTTGCTGTATTAACATATACAAAGCCACCATAAACACTATTAAAGGTAGCATCTACTTGTGGACTATATTTGTCAGACAGGCCATCAGCTGTTATGAGAGACCAGTCTGAATCATCACTTATAACCTCATTTCTCCACATACACATATCATTCTCAAAATTGCATTCATCAAAGTTTTCACATGTTAACTTTGGTATGATATCATCAAGCCCTAGAAAAGATGATGCATATGCTTTTCCCTTAAAGCTAAGTGAGTAGGGCGAAACACTTTGAACTTGTAACTTATATAAGTTCCATGCATGGCTATAAAGTCCTGTAATAGTTAACAAGGGTTTATCTTCAACTATATCACCTGTGCGTAAGCGTACCTCTAATTCTGTCTGTTTATACATTGAATCTCCATTAGAATACACCCAAAACTGAACACACTTATAACTGGCATCAATCTGATCGGTAAAAATCTCACCTGTGCCTTCTCCCTCAAGACGGATATAATGGCCAAGACCAGTGCCAAGTGAGTGGTCCTCACCTGTACCCCATCCATCTCCCACACCAGATGATGAGGCCAATGTTAGTTGCCAGTCTAGTTCATCCTCGAGGTATTGCTCAAAGCTACACAAGCCGTTTTCAAAATCACATAGTTTGCCAAGCTTGCAGTGGCCAAACTCCACAGTAATATCATCAAGAGCAATATCACCTTTTCCAAAGTCCCAAGGTACTGCCTCCAAGATCATGCGGCATAGCTTTTCATGTTTAACTTGCACCTGAGCTTGCATCCATCCACGCCCTTGTTCATGAGCTCGTTCCCAGAGAAGCTGATTGAAGGTGGCACCCTCCTGTAACCTCACAGCTAGGCTGCCAACATCCAAGCCATGCATATGGAACCAGAAGGACAAACAAGCCCCTTCACCACTCAAGTCAATTGTGGGGCTTATAAGTCTTGCAGTGCGCCCAGGTTGGTTTGTGGTACTAACATATAGATAAAAGCCATTTTCTGTCATTGTGGTGTGGTCAGTGAGTGGCCCTGTGTCTGATGTTGGCGTGCTGCCTTTCCATCGCTGCCAGTTCAAGCCATCATTTGTGTCCTGTTGCCAGTTACAAGTCTCACTATCTTCTCTCTCAAAGTCACAGTCATACTGTGTTGGTTGATGTGTAGGCACTGGTGTTGGTGTTATAGGTTGTGTTACAACTGCACAACTTTTTGTGAAGGCAAGGTCATCAATGGCAACTGTTTTGTGGTATGTGGATGTTATGTCTTCATCTATCAACAGTCTGATCATAACATTATAGTATTCTAACTCTGCATCTATGGTTAATATGACTGCTTCCCATATATACTCTAAAGAGGAATTCTTAAGTTCTATAAGAGGGTCTCCATCACCCTCACTAACCATAATGACACTCAATGTACTATTAACAATGTGTTGCATCGAATACCAAAAGGTCATACACTTTTCTGAAGCTGGAACAAGACCTCCATGGAGCACAGCAGAATCTCCCTTTACCTTATCCTGTAGTGTCACCATCAAATAGTGACCCGTTTCATATTCTATTGTGTGATCTATGATAGGACCTTCTCCCTTTTCACCTGAGGACCTTATCCAGTCAAAGGTGTCATCTCCGTTATTTGTATTGTACCAATCACATAGGTCATATTCGAAGTCACATGTGTGTACTTTTGGACAGGCACCAGGAATGAATTCTAGATCATCCAGAGCTATTGTACTCTTATTGTTACTGCCTGTTATTCCCTCAAAACTAAGCACATATTTCTGAAGGTTTGGAAGGGTGACCAAGCCCTGACTCCACATTTCGAAGGCATTGCCACTAAAGGACCAAACAGGAACAAAGGGTCCACCATCATTTTGATCTTGTACAAGGACAGTAAGGTATCCTACATCATTCCCCAGCATATGATACCAAAATCTGAGGCACTGTACACCAACTGATTCATAAACTGGAGAAAATAAGAAGCCCTTGCTGCCATGACCATTTAGACGTAGGCACAGGTAGTGGCCTCCCTCGCTATGAGATGTGTGGTCCACTGAAGGGCATCCATTTTCGCTATTCTTTCCTTGAGTTCTTTTCCATATTGTGTCTCCTTCATCTCCTTGCTTCCATTGACAAAAATCATATTCAAAATCACAGAGTGACTCTTGGAGTTTCCCCTTCATAACGATGTCGTCAACTGCAATCAGACCTGGGCCGAGGTCGCCCCACTCAGCTTCGAGAGTAATAAAAAAGTCGTCCTTCACATCGAGTATTGCATAAAAGAATAGCCATCGGTCCTCTTGAGAATCACATAATTCTAGAAGCGTGTATTCTGAATTTGTTGTTACTTCATTCATGATTATCCTGAATTTTCCTACATTTTCTCCAAACATATAGTACCACAGAGTAAAGGTATTCTCATACTCAATTGGCTTTTCCTGTAAAGTGCTAACTAGTTTTGCTTTGTCGCCCTTTCTGGCGGTCGAGTCTTCAAAATCGACAAACACGTAAGTACCTGAACCAGTTGTGTGATCTGGTAATGGCTCTGGAAACATGTCTGACTTCTTCCAATCATGCTGATCACTAGAAGATTGGCGCCACATGCAAAATCCTTTATAGAAATCTGGATCATCAAAATTGCAGTCTAAATTATGAGGATTCTCGTCACAGTCAAAGAAAGTGATGTCATCCACAGCAAGGGATGAGTGTGACTCAGCCCATGCATCACTCTCATCGAGCACAGGTGTTGCTTCAAGGGTCAAGTAAGTATAGACACTTACAAAGTTTAATGTTATGAGTACTTCGAACCATGTTTCTTCAGGTGCAGAGGTCATGTTATAAACAAGCTGCCTAACAGAATTACCAACTCCATTACTGTACACAGCAAAATAAACATTTATGCTATTCCTGGCATATAACCAGATATGTAGTTCACAATACCCAACATGTGGGTGCAAGAGATATGGGCTTGATAGGACAGCAGTTTTTCCCACTAACCCATCTGCTCCTTCAAGATAAGAATAATGGCCAGAGTCACTGCCCAGAGTGTGGTCTTCTGATGGATGCAAAAAAGGAGACACTTCACCGGCAGGTATCCGCCGCCACTGGTATATTCCAACACTGCTATCCTGCCACCCACAGTATCCAGACTCGAAGTCACAAGCCCCGCAGTTCTCTTCGTCAGCGCCATTAGAACAGTCAGTCTGCCAGTTGCACTGCTGGAAGGCAAATACACATTCATCCCCGACGCCGCAGTAGAATTCTCCGGGATTACATGGGTTGGAGGGGGGGAGATGAGTTGTACCAATGGGCAGTGTGTCATTAAGGGCGAGGCAAGCGACGGTGAGTGAGAGGTCGTCAATCGCAATATCGGAGTAGTCTTCGCCATTCGTCACAGCCTCGATGATGAATTGGAAGGGCTCGGCGGTGGCTGAGAAAACGACTCCTCGATTCCAAAACTGTCCTTGTTCTCCCTTCCTGCTGAAGCTCAGTGTCATGTCCCCGTAAATTTGTTGTCTTGTATGGACGTTTAGTTCTTGGATGTTCTTTCCATACATATAGAAATGAAATCTCAAGGCGCACTGAGCATTTGCGGCAGTTTGTAGAACGGGAGAAAGAAGCCAGGATCTGCGAGTGCCAGAATGTACCTGGGGGTGAGAGACGTACAGATAATGCCCAAGAGGGAGCCGAGTACTGTGGTCAGCTGAGGGACCTGTCAGATGACTGTGTTCGCCGGCTGGGGTTGCACCGTTGCCTAATATCCAATCTGAAATCGGTAAACATCAGTTAAAACACTTGAGATAACATGTCCAATAGTAGAAGAGGGTAGTGCCTGTAATAAACTGTTATTGCAAAAGGTCAGAGGGCAGCTAGGTACATACCCAGGTCGTCCTGATCCTTTTCCTGCATCCAGCCACAGGGCTGATTCTCTTCGAAGGTACAAATAGCACTGTGATCGCCGCAGTCTACCTCATCGGTCAAGTCTCCGCAGTCATTAGTGTTATCACATACTAGGCTCTCGTCAACGCATAAACCTGGAAGAAAACCCTCGTATGTTCTTTGCAGTCATCCCCAAAATACAGATTTAGAACTCGATTTGCCTAACGAACCTAATTTCTTTTAATCCAAATACAGCACTGAAATAAAAACAACCACACATCATTATACTCAAACGACTCACCTGTCTGGGCACAGGTGATTTGATTATTGAGGCAAACCATAGTAGTATTAGGTACTTGGCAATTGCTGTAGGTAAAGTCATCCAGTGTAAGGGCGGAAGGTCCAGCCGTTGTAACAGCCGCTATTCGCAGCTGAAACTCGCCCATCCAGTCTGATGTTGAAGGCAGTGATTTCTCAAAGCACGGTTAGAATAAGCAAAAAATGTTTATGAGTGTATTATCAATAATAATGATACTGATGCTGACAATTAAGCTCACGATAATAAAAACAGTAACAATGATAGCAACAGTAATTGTAATACTAATAGGTATAAAAACAGGAATAGAAATATCAATAGGAATAGGTTCATCAATAGCAATGATGCTACCGTTGCTGCTACTGCTAATGATGATGGTGATACTGTAATAAAGTTGAACCTGGAGATTATGTGAATAATGATTATGATGACAGTGGTTGTGATGATGACCATTATGATGATACTGATTCTAAGAGGATGGTTCCAGTGATCATTATGAGGATAAGATGGCGAAGAGGATGATGATGGTAGTGAATATAGTTTGAATGATGATGATGATAATAATAATCATAATTTTAATAAATATGACTGCTATGACTACAATAAACAGTGACAACCTCACAAAAGAACTAATATCCGAATTCACTACCCCAAAGTAGGTAGGAAGAAGAGGAAAAGGAGATACAAAAAGAAGAATATAAAGATACAAAAGAAAATAATAACAGGAACGTAAAAACGTAAAAAAAAAAGAAAAAAGAAAATGAAAATGGAAAGGGAAATGTAAAGGGAGGAAAAAATTAAATGGAAAAAGAAAGAAAAGGACAAAAAGAAAGAAAAATGGAACAAAGAGGAAAAGAAAAAAAAAACAATAAGAAAAAAGAAACAGACTTACCCAAAAGGACGACTTCTGCTTTCGCCCAATGTCTCTCGCGGTCGTTTACCAGGTAGTGAGCGGGCGCGACTTCCCCGTCCCTGAGAACGCCGATTTCGACGACAATATTCTGGCCGAGGTCCGTGCTTGACACCTCGCGGTACCTGGAGCACAACCACTTTATCATTTTGTCGTGCTATGTTACGTTGCTGTGTTATTTTATTGTGATATGTTATGTTATTGTATTATTTTACTGTATAATGTCTTACGTTATGTTACTGTTATAGCGTGTTGCGTGCTATGTTATGCTTTGGTATATTATGACATGTAGTATATTGTGTTCTGCTATGCTTTGTTCTTGTATGTTGGGTTTTGTTATGCCGTTCTATGTAATTATGTGTGGTGATATTGTTTTATTTACTGTGATTATGCACTGCGTCAAGTTGCATTACATTGCATATCTTATTGTTATATTGATATAGAATAAGGACGGAAAGTGAGTAGTCAGAAAAAATAAAGAATGTAGATAAAATATACAGCATATAAGGAGACAATACACTACTAAAAATTACATGATATTCGACTGCTTACATAAAAGGCAAATAAACAGAAAGAGAAGTTGATAGTTGGGGAGATAGGTAGAGAGAGAAAAAATGAGAGAGAGAGAGAGAGAGAGAGAGAGAGAGAGAGAGAGAAAGAGAAAGAGAGAGAGAGAGAGAGAGAGAGAGAGAGAGAGAGAGAGAGAGAGAGAGAGAGAGAGAGAGAGAGAGAGAGAGAGAGAGAGAGAGAGAGAGAGAGAGAAGGTTAGGAAAGACAGAAAAAAGAAAAAAATAGAAGATGAATGCAAAGAAAAAGAGAAAAAAAGAAAGGAAATGAAAGGTGAGGAAATAAAAAAATAGCATATAAAAGAATGAAATGAAATGATAGAAGATGAAATATCATGAAATAAAATAAAAGATAGATAAAGCAAAGAGAAAAAGAAAAACAGGTACAAGAAAAACAAGTAAAAAAAATAATAACAGAGCGACAAAAATAACATAAGAAAAAGAAACAAAAAAAGAAAAAGAAACAGGAAAGGGAAAATTAGAAGAGAGGAGAGAAGACAGACACACTGGTAATCAGAGACAGACACACTGTGATAGTCGAACAAAGTGCAAAGAGTAAAGGACATATCGAAGCAGGACAGCACATACTTCGTAGCCGAACCTTTCATATACATTCAACCCTTCCTAATTTCTTCAAAACAAAAATCACACACGCTTTTCGAAAACATTTAA
>NC_091579.1:18885073-18887573 GCF_042767895.1 Penaeus vannamei
AGGAAGGAACACATAGTACTTAGGGCATAGGCAGATGAACAATTGTGTCATGCTGCGTTCGGAACTCCTCGTCTTGCTCGTCCAGACACGCTGGACAAGAGGAGTTGACCGTTCGAAACCTCTATGGCTCTTCTATATACGGAGCTCTGAAGACGTCTGGTGAGGTTCCATATTTAGAAATAAAAAACTGGCTAGTTTTGATGTTAAATCCCTTTTTTACAAATGTACCCACAGATGGAGCAATCCGGGCTGTTGAGAGGGTCATCGGCTCCAAGGTAGATGACGAACTTCCGCTGCCAAAGCATTACTTAATAAGCCTCGTGTAGTTATGTGTGGACTTCGGTTTCTTCGAATTCGCAGGGGAAGAATACCTGCAAATCGGCGGTCTTACCATGGGCTCCCCTTTGAGCGCAGTCCTGGCCTGCTTCTTCATGGAGATGCTGGAGAGGGACTACTACATGAATATAATCGGCAGACATTCAACTTGGCTTCGATATTTTCCAGATGATGTTCTTGTCATCGTCCCCAGAAGGACATGTCTGCACCATACACTAATGCAGCTGAACTCCGTCCACGAGAAAATCCAATTCACCGTGGAGGAAGAAAATTTGATTTGATTTGATATTGATTTACAGAAGTGTACATGCCTTGTAAAAAGCCAGGGTAAGATACTACCGCATCTATCCAACTGGCTATGCTTATATTTATGTAAAGGGCTATTAGTCAAACATTAGTTCTACATGCCTGAAGGGATGTGTCATTATGCATACATTATTCACATATCATCTAGTTGGTAAAAAACCTTTTATATCCCTAATCATATCGAAGACAAGACCAGTGTCTATGATAAAATTAATATAATCAATGTGCTGGTTTCTGGCCAGTGCTATTTGATCGATAGCATGCAGTTTTTGAGCAACAAAGTAAGTAATGTGTAAGATTATGCGACTTGGCCGCCTTGCACATTTTGCATTGGTGATATGTAACTGGCTTTACCTCCAAAACTGCATCCTGTACATAATGTATAGTGTACTGATACCCTATGCGTAGCCTGGTTAGGGTGACCTGCTGTCTCCGAGACAGTCCATCCTAGGATTTATATGGTTTGTCAGCATCACATGACCTGACAATACTTTCATAATGCCAGATGGTACCATATCCACTTTAATTTTTCGGTGGTCCATACCTGGCCTTCATAATCTCGAAGACAGCTGATAACACATTTTTTCATTTGACTGATAGATAGCGGTAATGCATAATATGGTTCTTCATGGGAAAGTGCTTGTTTTGCTAACTTATTTACGTTGTCACAGGTTAATATTCCTATATGAGAAGGTATCCAGTATAGTGACACTTGTATACCCTGCTCGGATAGGCTAGCGATTTGGTGAATGTTATTGATAGTCACCATGTTTTCTGGATTAAATATTGTAAGTATATAGTGCACCCTGGCTGTCAGAGAAGACAGCGAGGTGTCGCTGCTGTTCAGTACCTTTTTTGATGGCATGGTATATTGCTACTGCCTCGGCATCAGTTGTGCTTGTCCGGTTGGAAATTCGCACACTTTCTTGAAGAGCAATGTCAGGAATTAGTACACCAATTCCTGCTGCCCCATGAGGATCAGTAGAAGCTTCACAGTAGATTAGAAGTGGGGGGGTACCCTGAGGCGGTTGGAGAATTTCATCTATATATTTCAAGTAATGGCCTTTTAACTCCTGTTAATTTATCAATATGAACGTTAACATGTGATCTATGCCATGGTGAAGTAAACGTTGCTTCTGGAATGTTGATCAAATCATTGTTCCACACACTGAAACTAAGAATAGTCTGAGCAGTCTTCGCCTTCCATTCTAAGTTTGACTTTATGAGATTGGAGTATCGAGGCCGCCGGGCATGCCTAACTCTACAATTAATCTCATTAGACAATGCAAGGGAAATTTGAGGTTTGGACTAAATCTGCAGGTCTGATGCCGAGTATGGTGTTGACGAGTAATACGGCTGTGAACTGACGGGAGATCAAGCTCTTTCCTTATGACAAGAACTCGCAGTTATTGGGCAACCCAAAATAACTCTCATGGCCTTGTTCTGTAAGATTTCAAGGGGTCTGAGAACATTTTGTGGCAACATACTAAGAACCGGGCTTGCATAGTCTATCATAGACCTAACAAGTGAAATGTACATCAATCTTAGGACTCTTAGGGAACCACCAACGTATCTGTTACTTATGTATTGTAAAGGTCTTAAGCGCTCCAGACAGCATTCTCTGAAGTTTTGAACGATTGCCTGAGTGAAGCGGGAATTGCGGGACATGAGGTGGGGAGCAATCACCATAACACCTAGATACTTATAGGTGTCAGTTTTTGCAATAACTTGCCCACCTAATCTTGGAATGTATGACAGTTTATGTGATCTGGAAATATACTTAGTCTTGATAGGGTTGATTATGAGTCCAAGGGAAGTGCACTTTTTACTAAATCCCTGAAAAACATACTCCCCCCTA
>NC_091579.1:18946898-18951898 GCF_042767895.1 Penaeus vannamei
CTGGCAAGAAATCTAGAATTATCTGCTGCGCAGATAATTGCCAAAATCGACGCGGAGATAAGAATAAATCTCTTATTTTCTACAAAATACCATAGAAGAAGACTCATCGAAAGAAGACGGCGTCCTGAATGGCTTCGCGCGTAAAGACGAGACGAAACGACTGGTCAGAGGAACAATTTTCCAGACAGAAAGTTTGTAGCAAACATTTTATCTCAGGCAAGTGCTGCCATTTTTTATAATAATGCATTTAGCAATGCCTAAGGATATATTACGTATATCAAGTAATATATCATAATGTTGAATTTTAAGTATTTAAAACAATGTAGTTAGTTTTATGTAAAGCTGTTTAACCCTGTGTTTATTAGAATTAGTATTAATTTCTTCCAGGTAAAGAATCAGACAATCCTGACAATATTAACTGGGTTCCTCCGAAATTCCAACACGTTGAAAAATGGCATTGTAAAAGACAAATAAAAATGTGAGACATTGATAGATACGAAAAAAATAACACTGAAAAAAGAGCAAGATTTGCAGACAACAAGTAACAGCAATGAAGTCGTAAAGGATCAGGAGTTTACTGAAGCTGACCCATTCCAAGCAGATGATTTAAAAACAGAAACTAAAAACAGAAATTTAATAAAATATAAAAAATGATGAAATAAATAAAACACAAGGCTGAATTAGAACTGGTTAGGCAGTAAATTGGATTCAACAAAGTAGAGGAATCAATTAATCAGATAAAATTCAACACATATGTATTTAAGTTGGTCTGCAGGCTTGTAGTAAAAAAGTCGTCTTGTCATTCTACCCTTACAGCCAATGATCATGCCTTACTTGCATTTATGAAGCTCGTCTCGGTTTCCTTCACTGAAGGAATAGTTTATCATTCCAGGTGCTACTGTTTCCAAAATATATCGTCTTAGGCTGAAGGTGCTGTCATCCTACTTGCTAGAACTCATCATTTGGCAAAAAAGAAGTGATACGTCAGAGCCTGCCAGCATCATTTAGTGGGAAATTTAGAGTGTATATGCATCGTTCATTGCGGTAAATTTTTCTTGGACGACCGAAAATTGATAGTATATGTATTATATTCATTAGTAATATATTCATATGTAATATATTCATTAGGGATCAACCCCGTTGGGCAGTCATGTTCCTCTCTCATGCTTGGGGAGAAAGTCTCTGAGAAACATATAACAGAGTCTGGATTTTTAAAGAGGTGCAACCTTGAAAATCCCACGCTTCACTAAAAGAAAAAGCCAATTATCAGCAAAAGAGGTGGATGAGTCATGGCATAGGGCCCATGTAAGGATTCGTGATGAAATGGTCTGATGGTCTATCAAATTCTGCAAACAATCATCCCAGTTACACAAGTTGACTTGTTAGAAAATGTTATGACCGTGATATGTGAAGCAATTAACCTGAATGGCAGTGTTGTCAACCAGTAAAACCATACTAATGTTCTTTGCAGTATCTTTTCATTAAGGATTTTTTCAACAATTTAGTTGTAGATATCAAAGCTAGCAGCTTCTGTACATTATCATAATACACATGAAATGTTTAAACCTTTCATGTAAAGAGTGATTAACCAAAAAGTTGGATCATCCGTTTTCACACCAATTTACAAGGATTAATTTATATCATAACGCAGTTTATCTTCATTTGAAAGTGACAAATTATATTCGCTTCCTACTCGAAACCTCGAAATGAATAGCGAGT
The DNA here is from genome assembly GCF_042767895.1 of Penaeus vannamei. NCBI lineage: Eukaryota > Metazoa > Arthropoda > Malacostraca > Decapoda > Penaeidae > Penaeus > Penaeus vannamei. The sequence goes on from NC_091579.1 coordinate 18,948,618, forward strand.
CGCCCGAACACGAAGAGAGGCAACAGCGAACACGCGAACATCAAAGTTTTCTGCCTGTCGATATATGCGCGCAGCATCGCTGTGTTGCTGTCGTGAAATGATATACATGTGTATGTATGTATATATATATATATATATATATATATATATATATATATATATATATATATATATATATATATGTGTGTGTGTGTGTGTGTGTATGTATGTATATATGTATATATGTATATATATATATATATATATATATATATATATATATATATATATATATATATATATATATATATATATGGAATAATAAGTAGTAATGGTGATGATTTCAAGTATGAACACAGGAACAAAAATAATTAATCACAATGTTTTTTCTTTCCGTGATCGTGTCTCCCCTACCATTGGACGTCCCCGGCGCCCACATGAAGTAGCCCTCATGTGTGTCCGCGAACGTATGGTCGTGCGAGAGCGCCGTTCCGTGCGGGTACGTAGCCTCCATGGCAGCGATCCTCGACCACCTGTAGGCGCCGTCGTCGGTATCACTGATATCCTCCCATCCCCCGAGGTCTTGCTCGAAGTCCGTGGCGCCGCAGGACGCCTCATCGTCTCCGTCGGGGCAGTCAGCGTGGAAGTCGCAGACCTGGAGGACGAGCACAAGAAGCGTCCGGGAGGGGGAAATGTTAGCATGAATTGTCCATACGCACACAATCATACACACGCACGAACACGGCCGAGGCATCGGTGTGGACCATGCGTGGTTGGGCTGGTCTACGGCGTCCAATGACTCCTGACCCAATGCAACTTGGACTGCACTTACCTCAGGAAATAAAGTATCCTAAGAACTGTTCTTACTTCCTGAACAAATGAAAGTTTCGTTTTTTCATACATATACGTGTGTATATATACTTTATCTCAGGGAAACAATGTCGTTAACTTTATTTCCATATCTCAAGGAAATTGTTTTTGTTTATGCTATACAGCTCATGCACTGTACTCACTTCGTTTACAGTTAACATGAAGATAGTTTTGACTGATCACTAAATGATCTTTGCGTTTTCAAAATTCATAAAGTATTCGTTCTGTTATTGTGACAGTTATTGCCACATTCGTTTGACATTTTGAATATATCCAAGGATTTATTTCTTTTATTTTTTTTCTTTTATTTTTAAGCTTTGACATTGTGCTAAGTCATAGCAGCAAAATGCTTCAGTTGCCAGTCAGTGGATTTTGTCAAATAAGATACGGCGAAGGAAAGTATTTGTAATTTTTTGTCTTATGAGCATTTTAGACAAATGCAAATCAAATAAACCTAATAAAGCAAGATTTTCTTTTAGTTTCTTGAAAAAGTTGAAAATCCTAATGAGGGAACTTCATCATAAAGGTAACGAGTTTTAGATATAACACAAAATGACACAAATATTGCTCACCTACATAGTATCATACGTTACCACACATAAAATCACATCCTTGCTTTCCCACGTCTAATTTCAGTATTATATTGCATCATCAACACTTGATTCACCTATCAATATACCCGAAGCCGCGCCTGTTTGCTATCACACGTCAGGCGTTGAGGCGGATGTTGGGCCACGCGACCCGCGCCTGTAAACACGGCCGGCGATCACTTCCGGTGCTCTCGCCGCTGCGCAAAGTTGCTATTATTGCAGGCGCTCTGTAAAAAGGTCTCTGTTTCTAATATAATTTCTTCTCTTCTGTCTGTCTGTCTGCCTCTCTCTCTCTCTCTCTCTCTCTCTCTCTCTCTCTCTCTCTCTCTCTCTCTCTCTCTCTCTCTCTCTCTCTCTCTCTCTCTCTCTCTCTCCTCCTTCCCTCTCTATCTTTTCTTTTATAAACCCTCTCTATCCTTATGATTACAATATCCCTACCCCATTTGTTCCATTCCTTCCCAGCAACAGCAAGAAATCTCACCTGGTCCAACGCGAGACACACGGTCGAAAAGTGGCACTTGTATTGCATCTCGTCACAGGGAGGACTCAGGGCGAGAGACGCAGCAGGTGATGACGCATGCCCTTCGACGCATCCACCGGTCAGCGATACGGCGTCGATGACCACATGACCCTCTGTGTCTACGTGACTCTCTAATATTATCTAAGGGGAGGTTAAGTGTCAGGTAAATGCTATACAGATCACAACTGCAAAGATGAAATGATAGGATGGTGATGATTATGGTGATGTAAGTAATGATAACAATTATAGTTATGATACTAATGACAGTAGTATTAATAATAATAATGACAAAATTAACAAGGATCATGGTAATGATAATAAAACAGTAATAGTAATGATGATAATAATAATAATAACATGATCATAATGGACATAATATGATAATAATACAATTAATTTTATGAAAATAACAATGATACTAATACTAATACTAATATTACTGCTACTACTAATAATAATGATAACAATGATAACAATAATGATAATAGAAATAACAAAATAGTAAAAATAAAGATAACGATAATGATGATGATAAAGATGATGATAATGATAATAATGATAATAATAATAATAATAATAATAATAATAATAATAATAATAATAATAATAATAATAATAACAATAATAATAATAATAATAATAATAATAATAATAATAATAATAATAATAATAATAATAATAATAATAATAATAATAATAGTAGTAGTAGTAGTAGTAGTAACAATAATATTACTGATACTACTTCTACTATTACTAATAATTATGATAATAATAACGATAACAATAATAATAATAACAGTACTGATAATAACAAAATGATAATGATGATAATAATGATTATCATAATAATGATAATTCCAATATGATAGCGACAATAATAATGATAATAGTAATGTTAATAACAATAACAATTGTAATAGTAATATCAGTGACAATAACAATGATAAAGATTGTAATAATAAGTAATAATAATAATTATCATTATTATTATTACTAATAATGAACATATCAGCAACAACAATAAGAAGAACAATAATGATAATAACAACAAAAATGATAATAAGCATAATGATAATTATTATCATTCTTATCATTATTATGTTGTTTATTATTGTTACTTTCAAAATCATTGTTATTATTATTATTATTATTATTATTATTATTATAATTATTATTATTATTATTATTATTATTATTATTATCATTATTATCATCATTATTATTATCCTTATCATTACCATTAGTATTAGATGTATTATTAATAGTAGTAATAGTATTATTATCTTTAATGTTATTATTATCATTATCGTCAATATTCTCAT
>NC_091579.1:18971898-18976513 GCF_042767895.1 Penaeus vannamei
ATATATATATATATATATATATATATGTGTGTGTGTGTGTGTGTGTGTGTGTGTGTGTGTGTGTGTGTGTGTGTGTGTGTGTGTGTGTGCGTGCGAGTGTGTGTATACACACATAGGCGCGGGCGCACACTCACACACACACATATATATGTGTATATATACACACACAAGTATATACTATATACTATCTATATTGAAACTGCCGTTTTTATCACTGATTGTTACCAACGCTGATATTACCATTATCATTTCTTTTTCATTTCTAGTAATCAGTATCATTATCATAATTCTTATTGTTGTTCTTGTTATATTCATAATTATTATCATCATTATGATAATTACCATCATTATTATAATTGTCATTACTATTATCATCCTTATTTCATTATTATCATTATATCATAGTAATCATAATCATTGTTACTTTAATGACTTTTATTACTATAATCCTTATTATCATTATCAATATGATTATTATTATCGTTATTGTTATTGACACACACACACACACACACACACACACACACACACACACACACACACACACACACACACACACACATACACACACACACACACACACACACATATATATATATATATATATATATATATATATATATATATATATATATATATATATATTTATATATATATTTACTGTTTATGATGCAGTTATATGTGGTGATTACAAAAATATTGTTTTTATGCCCACGTCAGGTTTCTCCGCAAGTCCGCAAAATAAACAAAATCTACTGCATTCTTTAAGGAGAAAAGGAATACAAAATTAGGAAAAAGTATTTGAATACAGTGAAACATATATTTAATAATTTAGTTTTTTTATAATTATCAAGCTTCATTTGAAAACAGGAACATCGCAGTTTTACTCTTTCCTGAAAACAGGATGTGAAAAATCAAGAAATTTGGAATTACACTGATCATTTTCCTAATACATACCTATGTTATTTCATTTGGCCAATAAAATAAACATTGAAGGGTTTCTCTTGCGTGGAGCATTCTTCTCTCAGATTTTTTGTTATCCGCCAGTAACATTGCGCAAGCAGTGTTACTGTCTGATTTCGTAATGACCACTGCCACAAGGAAGTACTTAAATTATCCAGGTGTTTTTGTTATATCTGTGCATCCAAGCAACAGCAGCGTATTAATGATTTTGTGGAAAAAGCTTGCTATGCCTACTTTAGAATCAAACCTGATCAAGACAAGTCATGGGCTTCCCACACCATTTGCCGATCTTGTGTCGAAAGCCTTATTAAAATAGACAAAAGTTGACAGAAAAGATTTTGAAGTTTGGTATTCCAATGGTATGTTGAGAGCCAAAAAATCATTTAGACGACTGTTATTTCTGTCTTGTCAGTACAACTAGTCTCAATTCAAAGAATAAAAGACTATTGCAATACCCAAACCTTCCTTCAGCAATAAGACTAGTTTTCCATTCAGAAGAGATTCCCGCACAAAAATCACTTTTTATCGACAACGAGAAAAACGTTGCTACAGTATTTCAGAGAAGATGGCAATAAATATGGTTCAATTCCAATAGGACATTCAGTGACACACAAGGAAGAGTAGGACATCATAAAAGTACTTATAGTAAAGATCCAATATGATGAGCACCAATGGGTGATTTGTGTCGACTTGAAAAAGGTATGTTTCCTTCTAGGACAGAAGTGTGTGTACACAAACTATCTTTGTTTTTTATGCTTATGGGATAGTCGGGACAAAGCTGAACATTGGATTTGAAAAGATTGGCCAAGGAGGGACAATTTCACTGTTGGGGAGAAAAATATTGTGAATGAGCCATCAGTGGACCCGAATCGGATCATTTTTCCACCTCTTCACATACAGCTTGGGCTGATAAATCAGTATGTAAACGCTTTGAACAAAGATGGTGATTGCTTTAGGTATATTAGAGCAAGCATTAGTGATCTTAGTGACGAGAAAGTAAAAGCTGGCATTTTTGATGGACCCCAAATAAGAAAGTTGCCAAAGGATCCTTCTTTAATCGTATCCATGAATGAGATAGAAAAATCTGCTTGGAAAGCATTTGCAGCTGTAATGCAGAATATCTTGGGAAATAACAAGACAGAGAATTACAAGGATATTGTTAAGGAACAAATTTTCCATTTCCATCACCCGAGTTGTAACATGAGCATCAACATTCACTTCCTCTTGCTGCGGGATTGGAGCTTGCAACAAGATTGTGACGTTACCTGCCATTCCAGAAGGTCCTACAAAAGAAAATTTCTCAATGCTTATTTTGTTAAAAAACACTCGAGACAGATCACTGTTGATAATACTGTATTTACTATGGCATAGCTATCAAATATTTGGTTTTAACATGTAAATTAATTTGTTAGATTTGATAAAAAAAGAACCCGAGGATGTTCACAGCCAAGGAGAATTGGGATTTCTGCATAAATTAATAATGTTAAGAAATGTGACGAGATGTGTAAAAACTGATGTCATTTTTTAAATCAGCGGAAAACAGTTGCCCTTGAATTAACTATCAAATTCTATTCAGCACAAAACAAAAACATCTAGTTGGGACGTGTTGTAATTATTAGTATCATTTGACTATTATTATTATTATTATTATTATTGTCATTGTCATTTTATTATCCTTATCATTATCGTTATCATTATTATCATTGTCATGACTGTTATTATTTTGATTGTTATTATCATCATCCTTATTACTTTTGATATAATTATCATTATCATCATTGTTATGATTTTCATTCTTATTATTCTTATGAAGATGATGATTACTATTACTACTAGTTTGTGTGCTGTATGACGCAGTGTTGACAGTCTCGTTCTAGCGAGTTTTCTGACCCGCGCTCCATTCACGCTGCCAGTAAATGGCAACCCCGGCAAATCCTTCCAAATCCTTGTATTTGGAAGCAAAGTAAACAGATGGCCTGTCGCACCAAGAATAACCATTGTAACAAATGGAATTAAACTAGATTATTAATTGATTATTGCTATCTTATTTATTTTCATGATAAGCATTATTAATACAATTCTTATTAAAATTGTTATCAATTTTATTATCATTGTTATTATTATTATTATTATTATTATTATTATTATTATTATTATTATTATTATTATTATTATTATTATTATTATTATCATCATTATTATTATTATCATTATTATTTGGATCACCAATAATACGAGGCAACTGTTGTAAAACCGTTATTGCCAATAAGGTTCAACCTGGAAAACAGTTTTTTTATATATCATATGCCTTAAAACAGTTAAGGAATAAATTGACTCCTTTTTAATATGGGTGCACATAATATCAAACAGGTTTTCAAGAACAATATCAAATTATGTGATTTATATTAATAAAGAAATAATATCAAAACATATCAAATCCTACCAGATCAATTAGATATTCCCAAGAAATGCAATACCAATTAATATCCTAGAAAAGTCAAATATGGTAAAACTAACGAATGCCATTTAATGTTTCTAAAGAAATATAACACTTCAAAAAATCAATTATCAAGTAATCTAACTTCCATAATGCCATCTCCACATGATCACTGGTGACATGCAGAAGTACCAAATCCAATGTACTCCACAGCATGTATAAGTACAGGTCAAATCCAACACGACTGAAATATTCATTATTCACCTTTTAATATCCTAAATAACATAAAATCATATCCCACACAAATGCAGAGAATGCAAAATACAGTTCAGATGCAATAAAACACTTAAAAGTAACAAAATTCACTTATAAACAATTGCCAAGAACCATACCTTACATGGATATGAATCTTCTCAGGTGTCAATCTTGTATTATATCACAATTTCTTCCCAAATAAATGATTCTGGACAGCGCGTTCCAACTGTTTCATATACGCCAAACAAAGCAAAGCGTCAGAGGGATGCTTCATATAATAGACTCCATCCTTGGATAACTTAAAATACATATATATCACATTGTATTTATTGAAATAGCAATTTCAATACAATTATTATTATTACTATTATTATCACTATTAATATCATTATCATTATTATTATCATTGTTATTAATATTATCATCATTATTAATATTACTATTGTTATTGTTATTATTATCATTATTATTATCATTGTTATTAATATTATCATCATTATTAATATTACTATTGTTATTGTTATTATTATCATTATTATTATCATTACTATTATTTTCATTATCATCATCATTATTATTTTCATTACTATTATTGCTATTTTTATTATTGTCATTATTGTCATTAATGATAATAATAATAATACAATAATAATAAATATGATGAGTATTACAATAGTAGAATTAAAATAGTATTATCATTATATATATATATATATATATATATATATATATATATATATATATATATATATATATATATATATATATATATATATATATATATAGTTTTTTTCTGTGTTGTGTATTTACGAACAGATTAACTTCCAACTTCTCTAGAACCGTAGAATGAAGCTTTGGATATTTTAGGCTAAAATTATTGCAGTTTTCAGAACTGACATACTTGATAACTAGCAGTTCTATTTGATAATTGATATTCATTAATGGCATATAATGATCTAA
>NC_091579.1:19007013-19008993 GCF_042767895.1 Penaeus vannamei
CTGAGGTCAACATCGATCCCCAAGAACTCATTACGACTCTCCAAATCCTCCTCTGCGACGGGCCAGTGGACCTCCTGGAACTTGCCACAAGTCTGTTCAACGGTGGAGCCGACCCGGAGACCCTCTTGGAAATTGCCAATGGTCTGCTCGCCACGGGAATGCAGCCCGTGGATATTGCCCTATATCTGCTCTGTGGTGGATCCGAGCCAGCGGGTCCTCTGGACATTTTTACAAATGCTTTGCAAATGTTGGGTCTGATGCGCAACGGAACCAGGCTTCCCCCCAAGAAAGCCCCCGCCAGGACCTGAACTCCAGGGACTTCCACTGCAGACTAACAGGAGTTTCGGGAAAACTACAGAACAGCTAAAGACTACGGAGAGTGAGCTTCACTGCTTTGTGTAGTCTCCTGTAGTTGGAAAATATATATTTCTGGATTTGCATCATCTTGTTCTGTTTTATTTTTTCTTTTCTTCTCTATCGATAACTTTTTTACTGTGTCTCGAGTTTGAAACTGTTGGCTGATATATCAGCATCTTCAGCTATAAGATTGGCTAAATTTTTAGTGCAAATTCCACTGCTCTTAATACGAAAGACCGTGCCATTTTCGTGAACGAGATAGATTATATCAATGGTTCTCTACCTTTTTAAGGCCGCACCCCTAAGAAAATTTGACTGTGTCTTCGCACACCCCTTTAGATTTATTGCTTATTTAACGATAAAGGTGGTGAGTTTATACTAAATTTGATCAACAAAAGAAAATGTTCCTTTTTATTTTCTAATATGTTTACAAAAATCAAACATATGGATAAGAAAACATGTTCCAGACTATTGAAATATATACATGTAAAATTAAAGAATTAACTGTTAAACGATATATAAATGAATGTTCAATTCAATGGCTCTTTTCGTGTTTTTTCTTGATTATGATTAATAAATAGATTAATTGCTGGTGTTCAAGATGGGCACTTCTCGCACCCCTTGGAACGCTATCTCACACCCCCGGGCGGGGCGAGCACCCCTGGGGTTGAGATAGAAACACTGCATTATAGGAATACTGAGGATTTCGAAATACTCAGTAGCCTTGATATCGCTTATTATTTATTAATGAATATCCCTTGAAAAAAATAAAAAATACCCAGAATATAATCGGTACTAGTATAGGCGAATCCCTTTTACAATTCAGTTCAACCAAGATAAATGTTAGTTTTCTTTTGAATGCTAAAAGCGATAAGTAGGCGGTGTTGCCGAGCTTTGTAAATCCTATGATAAGAACTGCAATATTGCTAACGAAAAAATGAATGGGATTTTCTTAATGACGGTTGCATTAACGACAATAATATTTACTGCAGTGATGATACCAATGATAAGGAGAATGATCATAATGACAATAACAATAACAGTGATAATGATAATAAAATAAAAATCATAATGATAATAAAATGATAATGATGACAATATAAATAATAATGATAATAAAATGATAATGATATGATAATGATAACTTTAATAAGGATAACAATGAAGATTACAAGACTCTTTATAACAAAAAATAATGTAAATTGTGATAATGAAAACTAGAAGCATTCAGAGAGCGCATACCTCAGCCAAGGCAATAGATTTACACTTGAAGGTTTACATCAAAATCACACATTTCTCAAGTGACGTCCGTAAGCATGGCTTCCTTGGCGGAGATAATAAAGGTAATGATAACAGTAGTTTCCCTCTGATGCAAATCAGTCAAAAAATTCCTGAAGCTGGATCAGCGCCAAACTGAGGCTAAAACGTACCTCTGGTAGAATTTTCATTAAAAATCTGTTCATAACTCTTGGTGTTATCATTCTAACTAACAACTAACAAACCAACGGTACCGAAAACAGAACCTTATTAACGGAGGTAATAATAGATATCATGATAATAATAATAATAATAATAATAATAATAATAATAATAATGATAACTTTATGCACTCTTAGAACGCCT
>NC_091579.1:19016993-19026801 GCF_042767895.1 Penaeus vannamei
ACACACAATAAAAAGGGGAAACTAAATAAAACAATAAAAGTCAATAAAATCAAGAAAAACAGCCCAAAACCGAGGTGAGACACGTGAGACAATCCTCCAACACGGCTGTCAGAGCGGGAGAGCGGAGAGGACGAGATGCAGCATCCAAGACCACCTTACAGAATTCCTCCCCCGCTCTGGGTCGAAGCGAACAGCGGAGACCTGGAAGATAAAAGCAAGCCTGAGTCCTGACAAACACAAAGGAGCGGACATAAGTTTGACAGGTGATCATAAAAGAACAATAATATTAAATAAAAATCCCATCACCATAAAACAAAAATCAGGAGCATCTGGTAACATCTGGTTGCATCTGGACGGTCTCAACACTCCCAGGACACAACATGGTGCAGTGGAACAACAGATGAACAGCAATCTCTACTGCAGTGTGGCACACAGCCAGGCTAACAGGAACACTTAAACCAGCGTGGCCCACGGCCAAGGTGCACTGAGTCCAAGCTCCCTAGCACACAGCTAACAGCCTTGCTTGATCCAGTGTGGGACACAGCCAAGGGCACACTGGAACCAAGCTCCCTAGTGGGTTGAGCTAACGGCAATCCTTGGTCGGCATGGCACAAAGCCTGGCCGTACCAATCCAAGGTCCCGAGCACACAGATAACAGCAACCCTTGATCCAGCATGGCACATAGCCTGGGCATACTGGATCAAGGTCCCTAGCGCATCGAAGAAACAGCAACCCTTGGTCCAGCATGGCACATAGCCTGGGCGTACTGGACCAAGGTCCCTAGCGCATCGAAGTAACAGCAATCCTTGATCCAGCATGGCGCATAGCCTGAGCGTACTGGACCAAGGTCCCTAGTGCATTGAAGTAACAGCAATCCTTGATCCAGCATGGCACTTAGCCTGGGCGTACTGGACCAAGGTCTCTAGTTGTCTTCATCCCCATTGATTGTGGCTGGCTCACAAGCTATGAAATTATGCACACAGGTTGTGAGGATGGCCACCCAAGGATCATCAGGTGCAGAAGGCACCTCTTCCTCTTCATCTGAATCAATATTGTCATCAGGAAACGACAACTCTTTGTGGTGAGTGATAAGGGCGTAAATGATTAAGGTAAGCCCTCACAACCTTGCCAGAGTCCAGATGTTCCACCTCAAACGACACTGTACCAAATCTTTTAGAGATCCAGGCAGGCCCTAGCCATCTAGGGCCCAGGGGACGTGGCACCATCTCCTTATACCAAACAAGGTTGCCTTCCTCTGGAGCAAAGGTCCCTTTGGCTCGCTCCTTGTATGCCCTCTCATTAGTTTTGTGGGAAGCCCTGGAAAACATCACAGCTGCCCGGCGAGCTGTCTTGAGTCTTTCTTGGAATGCACTGTTATCACCGAAGACTGCATCATTTGTGAGACCTATGGGAAAGTATGCATGTCGACCTGTTAGGAGGTAGAGGGGATGCTCCCGTTGTACGATGGATTGTGGAATTAAGGGCGAGTCGCAGTTCAGGTATAAACGTGCCAGTCCCTAGGTCGATCTCCTACCACCGATCGTAGAGCTGCCTTGACAACACGGTTGGTGCGTTCCACGAATCCATTGGCCTGGGGGTGATGTCCGATGTATACTGGGGTGCATTGCTAGAGGTGGAGTATGAGCCGCTTTCAATGCCAAGTCACGCAATCTTTCCGGAACACATAGCTGGTACACAATCTTATCTGGCAGGTGTAACAGCCGGTACAGGACCCCATCTTTCATCTCGAAGTCGGAGAGGGAAACTGGAGGCTTTTTCTTCAGTACAGTGCCATCACTTAGATAGGATAAGATATCTTGAAGTGCAGGATCCCGGTGTTGCTCCAGAGCAAGTTCTTGTGATGACAGCTCCCGAACATCTATGGCAGCAATTTGTCACGACAGCAAGTCAGGGGTGTAATTGGTGGGCCCCTCTTTATACCTAATCTCGAAGTCGTAATAAGACAGATCATGGGCGTACCTGGTCATCCATGGTGATTTTGTTCGATGTTTGAATATGTATACAAGAGGACGATGGTCTATGTAGATCAAAAACTTGCGGCCATATAAATACGAATCAAAGACCCTAACGCCCTCAACAACTGCCAGACGCTTTTTCAGTTCTTCAAATGCTTGTTGCTGGTCTTTCTCCCACTTCCAACTCTGGCCTTTCTTCAAGAGGAGGTGAAATGGAGCTGCGCTGGTTGCGTATCCTATATGCTTCCTAAAAAAGCCTGTAGCACCCAAAAATCGACGGACTTCCTTAACAGTTTGCGGTGCAGGTGTTGCTAAAATAGCTGCAACTTTATCTTGATGAGGTGATACACCTTCGGGAGATATGGTGAAACCCAGAAAGTTGATTGTGGTTGCAGCAAACTTGCACTTCTCTATGTTCAGCTTCAATCCAGCTACTGCCAGCAGCTGCAGGGTTTCTTCTAGATCTCTCAAGTGCTGTGAGAAGCCCCTGGAGTACACAACCACATCATCCAAGTATGCTAAGGTGTGGTGTCCAAGAACAGATGACAATACGAAATTCATTGTCCTCTGGAAAGTGGTAGGTGCAGTACTGAGGCCAAAGGGTAGCCTCCGAAACTTAAAAAGCCTATAGCCATCGCTAAATGCTGTCTTGGGACGGTCTTCAGGATGAACCTCGACACTCCAATATGCTCCCCTTGCATCCAGAGTGGTGAACGTATCGGATGGGCCTAATTCATCAATAAGCTCATCAATTCTTGGCAGAGGGAACGTATCCGGTGTTGTTACTGCATTCAAGTTCCTGTAATCCACACGGAACCTAAGTGACCCGTCTTTCTTCTTCACCAGAACAACAGGGCTCAACCACAGTGAAGTTGAAGATTCAATGACACCATTCTTGAGCATGGCATCACACTGCTTGTGTATTGTTTGACGGGTTGCTTGCGGGAGACGCCACTGGCAGGTACATACAGGTGTTGCTTGCCCTGTATCAATCCTGTGCTGAATGCCTGGGATGTGGCCCACAGCATCCTCACCTCCATCAAAAAGGGTACTGTAGCTTCACAGAAGACTCTGCAACTCCTGGTGTTGATCTTCTCCTAAGTGATCCAGATCAGGCATCTGGTTTTCAGTCTTTAAGGGCAATGGGTAATCTGGGATATTAGCAGCTTCGATTGCGGCAAGGGCTTGTGATGGCGGAAGATCAGCAACATCAGTGGCAGTGCTGCCATAACCAAAATCCTCTATTCCAAAGGTTCTGTCAAACTGGTCTTCCTCCCACTGGAAATCCTCATCTTCCCTTTGGTCATCACTCAAATCTGGACAAGCAGAGTTGCAGGAATTGTAGTCGGAAGTCTCAGAGGCTGAGGTTTCTGCCGTAAAAACAGCCTCGACAGCAGATACCATCCCTAAACACGTACCCTGTGTTAATCGAATTGGCCTTGTTGTGCTGTTGACTGCCCACACAGGGCATCGCCGTCCAGAAACGGTTCTAAGATACTATGTCACGGGGACACTATGTCGTGGACCTAATGTTGCCACATCTCGTTGTGACACAGCATCCGTTTCGCAAGTGGATAAAATGTCGCAGGGAAGGCACGTTGCCATTTATGTCAGTACATCGCTGTTCATTGTCGACAGATAGTATTAGGAAGAAGTGTTGAAAGTTTAGCAACAATAATTTAGTATATAGAATATTATTATATCTCTTCATTCTTTCCTGGCAAAAATGCATAGACGCAAGGATATGTTATACCATCAAAATATGCATGGAGTGTGTACTGCTGCTTGTATCCGACAGGGGCCACTTTAAACGTTCCATCACCAAACCAATGACGAGACGGCAAGAAATTTCAAATCAGAGTCTGCTGTGAAGATCACCCCATCATCTTCATAAGGAAGGCCTCTCTGTTTAACGTTGTCCGAAATGGCTGAAGATCAGACACACCTGCCTTTTGCCGCACTCGCCTCAGCGTCCTCTTGATGGCGTCTACCGTTGTATTAGATGAGCCCAGCCGACTTCAACTCTAGCTTAAAATATGTTGACAATATGTGCGATGGGCTTTGCTGTTGCGGCAGCACGTTCCTTCATTTCTGCTATTATCCCCTCCATCTCAGCCTTCCCAGGGACAGCAGGATGTCTGTGGATGGGGTTTTGCCACTTCACTATTTCCTCATTAACGGTGTGAACCCTGGCACCACAGGTTCTGTCTTCGCATCTCCATATAACTTTGTCCTGATGGTCCCTTTCCTTCGTAAAGAGATGCTGGCCAACTCTGAGTTTCACAGTCGCCCGGTATGATGCTATAATGTGACAGGCCTCGGGAACATTGACAAGAGAAGGTGGGGGAGGGTAATCTTCATTCAATCCCTCGTACCATGAAACATCGAGTTCGGGGTAGGGTGGAAGCTCGGTTGAGTTCTCCATGCTGAATGATGTATTATAGCAAGATCACAAGTGTTGAAACAGTAGCAGAAGTTATGGCAATTATGGTAGGTAAGGTCAGCGGAAACCTCGCGCAATACAGTCACAGCGATACACAAGGTAAGGTCAGCCGACGACCAGGTTATGTGAGGACACCTCGCACGACACGACGTAGTGTCCGCCAGACACTGAGTCATACAGCTTCGCGACTTTCCTTCCAGGTCATAGTTTCCGCGAGACATTGAGACCGTGCACCCCAGAAACAGTACTCAGCACAAACGGTGATATGCACACAGCTGTTACTTGTGGTGTAAACAAAACATCCCCATCATTAGAGCAAGACCTTGCCACTACACCCTCCAAGAAATGCCCACTGTGTGGTGGAAGCTCTGTGGTTCTGTAAAGGTGCACAGCAGAAGAGATGTCGGGTGGTGACAAGCGAGACGGGGTAAAGCGGCTCTCTTCAGCATTCTCTGGAACATCTGGTGTGGTCACCCTCACTACACTCAGCTGCAGGGATTGGGCATCAGTATAATTCACATGAAACTCCTGGCCTTCTAAAGTCAGACAGGCACTGTCATCCTGGGACCTAGAGGACAGGCTCAAGGTGGTTCTCAAAAAGTCCATCCCCAGGAGTATGTCTCCAGGAAATCGTACATCACACACAGTGACCGTATGGTGCATTTCAAGGTCTGAGTTAAGGCAGAAAACAAGGGTTTACCTCAATCAGGGTGTTGATTGGTTGACCAGACACGCCTCGCAGAATACTGAAAGTCTTCCTCCAACGTACATAGTTATGAGAATCAATCTGCTTGAGAACTTAAGGTTTAATAATTGTAACTTCAGATCCTGTATCAATAAAGCAGTGGACTGTAGAACCACTAACACTGAGTTCCGCAACTGGCCGTCCGGTAGGCCCTGTCACTGCCATTCCCTTCTTGAGAGGTAACATCTCCATGTGAGGTGCTCCTTGGATCGAATCTGCCAGCAGTTCCTGGAGCTTGGTCACCCTGGCGCTCACGAAAGGGGCAATCTCTCACCAAATGTCCTGGACCTCTGCAATGGTAGCATCGTTGTCGTGGAGACTGTGGATCTAGGATCTCAGCCCTGACTCTGCACTCAGATGTACCGTGAGTCCTTACCCGATGATGCTCACACCACCTCTCCCCGACAGGTGATCAGTGATAAGATGGACTGGAAAGCTCGGCAGCTAGCGGCATAGCATACAAATCCCGACCCCATGGAGGGCAATTAGGGTGGTAGGGATTTTCCTCTGCTGGTGAAGTATTGCTATGCCTTATGCCATTGCATGAATACCAGATGCACTGTGCTGTTTCGGCTATCTAGGTTGGGCTACCATCTTCTTTAACAGAGAGGAAGTCTTGGAGCCATGCGGGGATGCCACTCAGGAAGACCCTCTTCACTAGTTCGGATGGATCAACAATGGCCTCGCGGTGATCCCTGTATCCCTGGTAGACGTACCCTTCCAACTGCAAAAAGAAGTCCATTGGTGCGTGGTTTGGTGTCATCCGGATGTCGTATAGAACCTTGTAGAAGTCTGAGGAGGTGTAGGTACCTCGGAACTTACTACGGAGAGCTGCCTTGAATGTGTCCCATTCTGTGATTGAGTCGAAGAGAGAGGAATTAATGATTAGCTCAGCTGGACCTCTGCAGTTTGCCCGTGCTGCCTGAATGAACATCTCTGATGTGGCTGGCTTCACAATGTTCTCAATTGTCCGAATCCAGCTCTCTATTGCTTGGTTCTTTTTGAACGGCTGTGAGGCAGAAGTATCCCCCTTGAAGTGCGGGACAGTTTCCTTCATAAACAGAGAGGAAAATGGTGTGCCAGACAACTGAGACGAAGGATGTGCTGACTGGGGATGCTGAGGCGAAGACCTAGGCTGGAACTGCTGCGGCAGGGATGTTTGTGGGTCATATGTGTGTCGACGTTCAGGATACAGCTGCTGTTCTGGTATTGGTGTGTGGGGGCGGCTCCGAGGAAGAGGCTGAGGAGGAGAGTGGCTTCCATTAATGACAGGAGGCTGCTGTTGGTGGTATTGACACCTAGTCATGGTATGTTGTACTGAGGGGGCGAGACGGCGGACCTCTGCTAGCTCCTGGTCCCGCTGCTGAAGTTCACGACGAAGCTCTTGAATCTCTCGGTCTTGGGCACATTCCATGGGTGAAGGTGCAACACCTGAGCCCTGTAGTCATTGGTGGGCCTCAGTCAGCTCCCTGTTCCGTTCCTCTAGCTGGCGGCGGAGCTCCCGAATTTCCTTTTCTCGGGTATGTACCACAGACACGGGCACAGTGTTTGTCCGCAGTAGTTGAAGGCGGGTCTCCTCCAGCTCCCTGTTGCGTTCCTCCAGCTGGCAACGGAGTTGCTGAACTGGATCCTCCTGGTCTAGTTCTCTCTCCTGTGGCTGATGGAGGTTACTGTCTGCTGGCTGTTCTTGATCTCGAGTGCCTTCCTGCATCCGATGTTCAAGGGCCTCTTCATGGCGCTGAAGTCGGGCATCATTCTGCTCCTTGTACTCCCGTACTTCTGTGACTAGAGAGTTGATCTTCTCCATGATCAGGTTAAACATGGTTATTTCTGTGACCATCATCTGGACAGACTCGCGTACATCCGGGTTAGAACCACCTGGTATGCGGCGTGGTGTTGGGGAGACTTCACGGGATGTCGGCTAGCTGCTCATTCGGATGTTTCGACGCTACTGGAGTCTGGTATCGCTCCTGCCTCTCCCTGCTGTTCAGCATGCCAGGAACGCAGCAACCAAAAGCTTGAAGCTCTTCACGTACAAATACAAACTACTGGTGGCGGAAAACGAAACCAACACACAACTGACAACCCACAGGATCACAAAGAAACCAGAGTTCATAAGCGTAAACTGCTGCACAAAGCAAAGACGCTGCACAAAGCAACGACACAGCACAAAGCAAAAGTGAACTGGCTGGGGATAAAAGGGGGAATAAGTTTAAGACTGCGACGCGCGTAGATAGAGGAAAATGGACACCGCCAACTTATAAAGCGGGAAAAATAGAAGGGGATAGCGTATAGTTTAAGATGCGCCAGCCTTATAGTCACCGCTATATGACGAAAATATAACACGCGGCCGCTTTTCAAATTCAAAGTCGATGAGCTTGTTTACCTTGCTAGGAAAAACATGACACTGACTCACGAACGTAATTTTGCGTTCACGAACTAGTCCGTGTATCATTACGCGCTTGTCAAAACGATATTTGGCTAATTATCTGTGTCTGCTGGTACGCATTTATACCTTTAAAGTCTTTTAGTAATGTTATTATACTTCATTTGCATATTTTCATATTTATCTACACCCTCATATCGAATCCTGCGAATCGAGTTTTTCACACTTTCTTGCGCCAGCCACAGGTTGACAGCTCACCATACCGCTCATTTCGAGATTGAGAGCCGGTGAGAAATGTTGCGTTTCCAGTGTTGTGTTGATTCTGGGTTCTTTTTAAGACCTTTACAGTGGCATTGAAGAATAATTAGACTTCAGTAACCATCCCAGTTTTATATCTGAGCCCATCAAGAGCTCCAAAGGACGAAAAAGGTGATTAAAATCGAAGCAATACCAACAGTACAAAGAAACGAAAGTTTCACGTTTCCGGATATAAAGGTATTTGGTTTATTATTTTACGGTGTGAATGCAGCTCTGTCTTGCCGTACATACCATGGTGGAGAGAATGTGTCCTGGGGGGTGTTGGGGGGGCTTGCCCCTCATCAACCCTCCCCTCAGGCAGTGCCCGAAGGGCACGCCTAGTCACGGCAATTTATATTGATATATTAGGTTGGTTTATTGGTCAATACGTTTTTGGGGGTTGGAACGTGTGAATTCCCGTAGAGTTTTGCCGAAATGTGGGTTGGGTTCCCGTAGAGTTTTTTTTTTCGCGTCAGTCCGTAAACTTTCAAAGATGGCGGTTACATCTGTAGAGTTTCATTGGCCGATTTTAAGCGCTTTTCGTGCTAGTTTTACGCATTTTTGATCGTTTTTCTTCTTATTTAAGCTTGTTTTACCCAATAATTTCCCTGATATACTTCATGCCCTACCCTGCTAATGGGACTATCAAATCAAGATTGTCGATGAAGAAATGGTACGCGATCTCCTGAACGATTCATTCACAGAAGAAAACGCCGAAAATCGATGAAATCAGGATTTCATGCAGAAAAACATCATTTTTTTCGACTTAGTCTCTTAGTGGGTGCATCGCTCTCTGTAACAATTACCTAAAAGGGTTAATGCAAAATAAATGAAAACATCCTAAACTAAGTGAACCACAGTAAAACTAACTAGGCGAGCTGGCAATTAGGAATAAAAGAATCTAACTCTGAAAGAGAGAAGGTAAAAGCTGAAAGAAAAAGGCCAAGCTCTAAAAACTACCAAAAGTAAAAACTAAATACCCTGAAAACCTGTAAGAAAGGTAAAAACAGCAAAACATAAAACACAAACACCAAAAGTAAAAGAAGTGGCTCACCAACGACTACTTAAAAGCATGCATGACATAAAAAATGATGCTGGACATCTCAACATCAGAAAGTGATTAATCACGAGCGTTAACTCATTCACTGGAACATCTCACCGCAAAAGCGACCCAAACCACTTTTGTAGTGTGATCCGTCTAACCCAGGGGTCCCGTCCCAGTTCATAAAGTCACTCTTAGAATTCTGCCCTCCCTTGATGCTGGCGGGGGATACAAGCGCAAATAGACCTGGTTAACCCCTGTCAATTCTATCCCCTTAAGTGATAGCATGGGGGGAGACTGAATCATTAATAGGGGTGTTCTAGTGTGAATACCACTTTCTGACGTTCAGCCTAACCATATGGTAAAGTACATACTAAAAAGTAATCTAAGAAAAATACAAAAGTGAAAGAGAGTGCTAAAGGCGCCTAAAATTACTGACTGTCGTATGCAAAAACTAAAAGAGTGGAGAGCCTGGCTGAAGGCCTTACCATAAAACAAAGACAAAACCAGCAAGTCTGGCGTCAGAGCTGAAGGCTTAAAACCTTCTTCTTCTTCTTTTTCTTCAGCTTATTCCCATTTCTATATGGGGTCACTGTTCCTCGCTAGCCTCTTCCATCTTGCTCTGTCCATTGCATCTTCCCTTCTGAGTCCCTTGTCTTCCAGATCTTCTTTTAGCCTTTCCCTCCAACTCAATTTGGGTCTACCTCTCCTTCTACGTCCATCCACGTGCATATCCATAACTTGGTTTCCAATATAGCCTTCTTCACTTCTGATGACATGCCCATACCAGTTAATCCTTCTTTCTTGCATCTTTGCACTCACTTCTGTGACCTTGACTGTACCTTTGATGTAGTCATTCCTGATCTTATCCTTCCTCGTGACACCACACATCCACCTTAACATCCTCATCTGTGCTACA
>NC_091579.1:19039801-19042301 GCF_042767895.1 Penaeus vannamei
CTCGTCCCTCGGCCACTCCGGGCCACGCCAGGAGCGGCCGGGTTCGAGTCTTGGTCAGGGAGGGTTGTGTCTCATCAGCACCGATTCAGCTCTGGGTCATTCTGTCCTACTTATCATTATTAGTCTCATTTTATCGCCATAGTTACTATCACAATCATTATGACTATTATTATCATTATAGGCATTATAATCCATGCAGTCATTATCATCATTATTTTCATCATCATTATCAAGATTACACAAGTTATTGCAGTCACTATCAGTTCATCCCAAACACGAGCGCGTATATGCACACACACATGTATGTGTTGTGTGTTAGCATGTGCGTGTTAGTGTTAGTCGCGCGCGCGTGCGTGTACGCGTGTGTGTGTGTGTATTAGTATGTGAGTGTGAGTAAGTATGTGTGTGTATGTGTGTGTGTGTGTGTTAGTATGTGTGTGAGTTGATATGTGTGTGTGTTAGCATGTGTGTGTGTGTGTGTGTGTGTGTGAAGACAGTGTATGCAAACATAAGCACAGAGCTGTCAAAAAGAGAGCGGATGTGCTGGGAAAGTTTTACACGCCGAGTGAAATCGGTTCCCGGGGACATTTCAAAAGGTGAACCTGGGACGTTCTAAGCCCTAAGAAAGACCACGAAAAGTCAAGGCTATTTCCTTTACATGCATACAATAAATAGCCAAATAGAAATAATCACCAAAGATGACGAGAAATACACCTATCTAAATAAAAAAATAAATAACCCAGAAATACAATAATTGGCAACGCAATGATACAGCGAAAACTACGCGATAAAGCAATAAAAAAGGACAGGATGTATATCAAAAGAACCCAAAGTGACAGGAAAGACGAAGTGACGAAGCAAAGAAGAGACACAGAGAGGGAAGAGGCTTTAATCCCAGCAACTTTCTCTAATCAAACTCCTTTCACAGCATCATCATACAGCTGGCATAACAAGCCCCGTAAAAGAAAATGGATAAATAAACGTGTGGCAGACACATTTGGGCTGCTGTAAGGACAGACGATATTATGATGATTCATTGTGAATAATGAAGGGAATATATACAAAATGCACATTTAACTTGGATAATTAAGTATGAACAATGTAAAAATAGAACTGAGGAAACACCTAGGCTTGTTAACGTAATTATGAGCGCACATAGGTAGATACAGAAGTATAATAACAGGTAAAACAATTAATCACACATGAAATCAAACACCAAAAACATCCAAATCAGTCAATACACACACATTAAAGAAACCTAAAGAAAATATTACAAATATATAATAAAAAAGACAATTATAATAAATAAAAATGATAACAATGATAAATAACAAAAACACAACCGTACAAATAACTAACACAAACCCAAAATTGAAAAAAACTAATAGCAAGAACTCGAAGTGAGTGTCATTTTCTCTCGCGGTTTTCTCTCATGAATAAACCATAGGCGCGGCGAGGGTAAGGCTCGGGACCACGCGGGCGGCGGGCGGGGCGCGGGCGGGGCAGGGATCTCGAGCGAAAGGGAGAAGAGATGCGCAGATGAGCACAGGGATTATTAGGGTAGTCAGCTGATGATGGTGATGAGAATGGTAATTTCATCACAGTAATAATGCTACTAAAGACAATAGTTGTAGTACAAGTAGAAGTAGTGGGAAGGATAATAATAATGATAATAGTAATAACAATAATAATAACAGTGATAAGGATCATTATAATCATAATGATAGCGATGATCATTATAATCATAATGATAGCGATGATTATAATAATGATAATGATTAAGAAATAATAATGATGATGACAATAGTAATGATAATAGTAAAGGTAATAATAAAGATGATAATAACGGCGATAGTAATCACGATAGTGATAACAAAATAATAATTCTAATAGTAGCGATAATGATAATGTTAATAATGATAACGATGATGATGACTGATGATAATGATGAAAATAATGATAATGATAATAATCATAATAACGATGATAAGTTTGATAGTGATAATGATAGGGATGATAATAAAAATAGTGATTATAATGATAATAGTAATGGTAATTATCATAATGATAGTAGCACAAGAGATATCGTTCTCTCCTGATAGCATATCAGCATCACCTTACTGTTTTATCATTGTTATCAGGATGATACCTATACCAAAGGTTCCTCTAAGTGAAAGCTGAGAGAAAAGCTGAAAATTCTTAACTGATTGGAGGCGCCATATGCCTCGTAGCTATTATTTTTTATTGTTGTAATGCACTTGTTTTTATTTTCCTTTTTTGATCTGATTACTGAGTATCATATTTTTTTTTCTTTTAGTCCTGATTTTTCTCATTTCGTTTTCCCAAAAAAGAATCGCCTTAATTTTTCTATCCTTCATTTTCTTTCTCTCTCTTCTCTCTCTTCTTCTTTTGCTATCATTTTCCTTTTTTTCGTCTCTCTTCTTCATCTATCTCTTTTTTCTCTTGACTTCCCTTTTCTTTTTTCTAAATTATATTTTCC
>NC_091579.1:19045610-19048110 GCF_042767895.1 Penaeus vannamei
CGGTCATTGCCTAGTAAAACCAGCTGCGGGCTAGTAAGATGCATTACCAACTGGCCCGGCGGACTAGTATCAAGTAGCGCACGCAGGCATGCAGGGCAAAGAGCAGACCTGGAACTTGTTAGAGTAAGAAGTTGCAATAAATTCATCGATGATCTCTCAAGCTAATTCAACGAGACTGTGGTTGATTAATTTTGTGTTAAAGTCAATTTTGGGGACACTAAAACTTGCTGCGAGTTAAAAAAAAAAAATAATAATAAATAAATAAAGAAAAAAAAACTTGAGCGCTTATATATATATCTATGTCTATCCCTATCTGTATCTCTTTCTTTATATATATATATATATATATATATATATATATATATATATATACATATACGTATGTATATATATCTATAAATTAAGTCCATGCAAGCCTACCAACAATCGTCTGCATGTGTTTGTGTTCGCAAAGTCACTTTTTGAGAGAATACGTTGTCTTTTATTTGCGTATCATTGATGTGCCAAGCAAGCAATGATGCCGAAGTAGATACTCATTTTTGCTTTAGTAGGGAACATTTAGATTAATCCACGCGTAAGCATACATATGCATATATATTAGCAATCATGCAGATATAGTTAAATAAGATATATGAATGTAGATACACACCATCCCTAATATAGATGGTTTTAAAATCCCTTTAAGTATCAGCCCCATAATATATCATATATGTTCGTCTGAAATATCATACATGTAATATTTTTGAACAACTGATTTCTGTTTCTATAGCAGAATGACTATTCATATACTTAAAATAACTGAATAATAGTCTATTAACAACTAGTTTGCATCCGTTGTTGACTGAGGTAAGGCAGTTTTAGTTTAGATCCAATTTTCAAGATTATGAATTCGCTGGTGTTTGCATTCACTAATTGTTTTGCATTCTTATTGATATTTAATATTATTGGTAGCAGAGATATTGTTATCTTAAATTCTGTTGAGTGTGAATATAGGTTATACAATAAACATGTCGTATATTATAGATATATTTGTTAAATAAAGACTATAATAGGAAATTGATTTATACTGCAATGTGAGAGTCTATTAGTAATCTCAAGATTCGGACAGTTATCAGTGTAATATGAAATCTTATGAATAACACTATTCAGGAAAATACTTATGCTACAATATATCATATAATTTAAATGGACACAATCAGACCAATTGTAGCTTATAAAAAGAAAGAGATAAACAAACCAACAGACAGACAGGCAAAGACGAAGAGACAGAGACAGCCAAACAGACAGAATAATATATTGAAAAAGATGAACACGGAGACCGAACGAAAGACAGAGACATAGAGAAGGAGAGAAAGAAAGAGAAAGACACACGGGAGGGAGGGAACCCATGGCTAACGAAGTCTGTCAGGAGAAACCCCGAAGAGAGAGAGAGAGAGAGACATTCAGGTCAGAAGGTGCGGCCCCACCACGCTTTCTTGTTTACTTCTTTGGCGTCTGCACCCAACATGCATTCCTGGCCACTCGCTTCCTCTGTGAAATGGGCGACGGGATGGGAAACTCCCGAGGAAATGAGATGGACAGATTAAATTACACTGTGTTGGATTGCATTAGATTTTGTTTTAGATTTAAGGATGGATAATATATACGTGGCGAACTGCTTATGATGGTGAGTGAAGAGGACTTGACTGAAGAACCAATGAAGTGTAATATCATGAGTTAGAGACAAGAAATATGCGGAGATATTCATATTTTATTTAACAAACCAATCCCCACGATGAAAATAAAGGTCAGAAAGAGATACATGCTAAGAATGTAATGACTATTGGGATGAATGGAAAATAAACGCCGTACGTAGAAATAATAGAAGATGAAAAGAGAAATTAAAGAGTAGGAAAAAGAACGAGAAAAATAAGACGAATAGATGAAATAAAGATAAGAATATATGTTGAGCAGTCAATGTTGTTAAATTATATAGACTATGTGGGAAAAGCATTTAATAATATAGGAAACAGATTACTAAATAAAACTATCTAAAGGGAACCTATTGACGTGCGGCACTGAAGTAAAAACCTAGCAGAAAAGTCAAAACAAAAAAAAAACAAAAAAGGAAAGCAATGATGAAGAATGAAATCTGTGTTAATTAGTGTTTTGTGGCTGTGGGGGTTAGCGTCCTCACAATAATTAACAAAAACTAAGAATTACAAGTAAAAAGTCAGTTTTCGAATAGTTATTATGTTTGCAAGATCAGCCTTTTGGTGTTTGCAAGTAGAAGTCATATGACGTATGTGTAGCTGATCAGCCAACCAGATTATTAATATCTAGTGTGTTTAAATATGGCCTGAATCTTTTCAAACCACATGAAAGATCAGCCTAAAATGAACTATCTGTATACAAAATGACTAGCTCTTTATGAATCGTTATCTGTAATTACTTTAAGCTCGCTCTAAACACCTGCTGTTAACACCAGCTTTAGTTAGCACTTTCGAAGCAAAAGGAGTGT
>NC_091579.1:19060610-19063110 GCF_042767895.1 Penaeus vannamei
ATTTCCCTCTACTGTTTCCTTAGTTTTCCATTATTTGCCAACCTATCATTTTCTTCCATCTTTGCTTATTTCTTTACTTCCGATGTTCTTTTTATGTTCATAATTACCTTCCATTTTCCGCTTGTTTCCTTCTAATTTCTCTTTTTCCCATTCTAACTCTTTATCAATTTCATTTTCGACTCTTTCATCAATCTTCTCTCTTCAGTTTTGTCTTTTTTCTTTCTTATATGCCTTTTCTCTTTTTTTTTCCTTTACTACTTTCTTTTCTCTCTTTTTCTTTTTCTTCCTCTTCTTTTCCCCAGTTTCATAATGATTTACAATTTAAAAAAAAGAGAAAATAAATGGATATGCACACTGTGGAATACGCCACCAATGTAATAATATCCACACCCATAATAAACACAATATCAGAAACAGCATTAATAAAAGACAACGATACAAGAAAGCAGGCCCGTGGAGTTCACCAGGTCTGATAACAGGTCAGGTAATATTTACCTGGAGAGACCTGGTGCCTACTTTCCCAGGAGAAATTTCTGAGTTAACAGACAACGGTCTTTTGTAAGAGAGAAAGGGGGGGGGGTAGAAGGGGTAGGAGAGAGGGAGGGGGTCGTACACGGTTTGGGGGTCTGTTTGCTATATCTCTTCTTGCTTGTTTGTTTCTTGTTGATTGTGTTGTTTATCTAATAGTTTTTTTCATCTTCTTCTATTCTTCTTTTTCCTTCTCTTTCTTCTTCGTTTTTATTGATTCATCTTCTTTCACTATTCCATATTTACTGATGTTTTAATTTTCATTGTAAATGGCAACATTAAGAGTAGTTGTAATAGTAGCAGTAGCATTAGTAGTAATAGTTTACGTCGTCTTCTTCTTCTTGTACTTGTAGTAGTATGATAGATATAGGAGAAAAAGTCTAATGTTTAATTTTATTCACAATATTTGTATAGCAATGTCATAGTAGAAACAGTAAGCCTATTGATATCATGAACATGAAACCTGAAAATGATCATAATATTTCTCCTTTTTTCTTTTATTTGTTCATTATCACATCCCCCATCAACTCGCACAGGAAACACATGCAGAAACGCTTCTAAAAGAAAGTCATGTATTCGTGTTACAGTTGCCAACACAGCTGTAATTCACTTAATATCATCACTACATTCCGCGAGAAAATTGGAGGGTGTTGCTCCGTATGAAACCTATCTCTGCTTCCCTTACACGCTAAATCACAATAAAAAAATCTCCCTTTTAAATCACGCCTGCCATGGTCTACATCTCTTGTTTCCTACTTTCGCATATATCTCTTCTACTCTTCATTTCTTTCCTTTTTCCTCAATTTCTTTCCACATCCGGACAGACAGACAAACAAACAGCCTGACACGCACAAAAGAAGAAAGACAGACGAAGGTTTCAAGAAAAATAAACATCCACCAATCACGCTAAAGGAAAACACTACAAACATAAGAGTAGCAACAAGCGTCTCAAACGAAAAGAGAATAAAGAAAAGCGCGCATTTGGAAATGGGAGCCAGCCCTCACCCAGAGAGGAATTCAAGTTTTGTTCCGTCAACCCCCACAGCGCCCAGAATGCCCGGCGCATCTCAAATGACGGCGGAGAAAATTCATAGGCTGTGCGCCACGAGCGCCTGGAGGAAAAGCAGGAACGACGTTGATGAAGATGAGGAGGAGGCGGACAGGCAGAAGAAGAAGAAGAGGAGTGGGAAGAGGAAGAAGAAGAAGAAGAAGAGGAGAAGGAGGAAGAAGAAAAAAGAAAGCAGAGAAGGAAGAGAAAGAGAGATGAGAAGGGGAGAGGGATAATGATTATATTGTTAATAACAATAACAATCATAATTGTTATAATAGTTATGACGTGAATAACAATAACAATCATAATGGTTATAATATGACAGTGATCGTGGCGATACTTGAAATAGCAAAATACAAATGTTAAAATTCCTAGTGTCTATAATAATAATAATTCCAAGATCTCCCAGCGGTCACCTAGCAACTACTTCCTCATCTGCGAGGGGAAAGTTACAATGGTAACCTATAACAAACCAAAAAAGAACAAAAAAAGACACAGAAAGCGTCCGAAGCCCTACAGAGCCTAAGCTTACCCTACTGATCTACCTGGAACCGTGCCAACTCCCTTCCCTACACCCTAGCGAACACCCTGATTCTCACCCTTTCACCCTAACGTGAAACTCTGTAGGCGGATGTGATATGTGGAAAGGATTTCTGCCTGTGCCTACTTGGTGGTTCTCCTTCGTTCACTTTACCTTTAGCTAATCCTTCTGTTACGTGTCCTCTTTTCTTCTTCTTCGTTCTTTACTTTATATCGTTTTCCGTATTTTGATCTGTGTAATTTGGCTCTCACTTTTCATCCTCATGTCTACCTGTTCTCTGTTCTCTCTCTCTCTCTCTCTCTTATTATTATTATTATTCTGTTTCTTCTTCTTCTTCTTCTTCTTCTTCTTCTTCTTCTTCTTCTTCTTCTTCTTCTTCT
>NC_091579.1:19068110-19071679 GCF_042767895.1 Penaeus vannamei
ACGATTCGGCCGAAACTGACGTCAGGGTTACCAGCCAGATTGTTGCAAGTAACGAGGATGACCTTCTGTTTATCGTGATACCCGACGATGGCAAACCTGAAGATACGCTCGCCCCTACGACGGCTTCTGTTGTCCTTGATGACGAGGGAAACCTCCAGACGCTCGGTGACTCTGGAGCTAAATCTCTCCAGGAAATTGAAACTACGCTCACAGCTCCCTCCGGCGACATTTTTCTTACCAATGATGGAGGCAACCTTAATGATCAGTCAGTATTTGTCAGCATCCCAGATGACGCGTCGGAAGATGATCAGATATTCCTTGTAGGCCAAGATATCCCAAACTCGAGCGAGTTCCAGCCAAGCCAGGAATTTGAGGAGAGCGAAGGAACTGTCTCTGGAGACGGCTTCCTCCCCAGCCAGGTCTTCTTGGTGGATGAAAACCCAACAGACACAGTCAGTCAGAGCATCCAGCCTGGTCAGAACTCCCTGCTGAACATCAACCTCTCACCCACAGGCCTATCCCTGGAAGAGCTCGCACGCCCTGCCCTTTTGGCCCCTCCCGCAACGCCCGTAGTTGCCTCGGGCCGCCGAGCTCCCCCAGCGTCGTCCTTCGCCGCCGCTCGTTCCATCGAGCCCTCCGGCCGAGCCCTGCCCTCCGAGATTCCTCAGCCCGTGCCTGTCCCCCTCATCTCCCAGGGTTCAGTCACTCTCGACCTCCCACTGGAGCCGACCTTCAGACAAGCTCGCCTGGCTGCTCCTCCGCTGCCTTTCCTAAACACCCCTCAGAGTCTGCCTTTCGGCGCTCGCTTGAGACCCAGAAATTTTCGCCCTCAGTCAAGAGCTTTCTTTTACGGATAAGATTCACACCTAGATCTGCCCCATTCAAGATGTACCCTGCGGTTCTTGGATGAATGTGTTCAGGCCTCATTTTGGCTCATGAAAACTTTAAGCTTTATTGTTGTATATATTCCTTCTTTGCCATGGATATTTAAATGCATTCAGTGATAAACTTTTGTAGAAAGTATTATTGTTACTGTTATTGTTATTCTGTTTCCAGTATCTATCATACATTTGGCATTATATTATAAAGCAAGGTGAACAAACCAAGCTGAACCCCTGTGGTTCTTTGTAACACACATCTACAGACAGTAAATTTGTTGACATTCCTCCCAGGAATCATTCAAGAAGAATCAATCTGAATTTTTTTTTTTTCATTTATTGCAAATATTGCCAGCTTAGGGAATAGAAAGCCGTAAGAGAGAAATTTCCTAAAATGTTTTTTATTTAGATGTAAGTTCTTGGTTGGCGGCCTTGATATAAATCTGGAATATCTGCCATTGTATGGAATGACATTGTTGCTGTGTATGTACAATTTATTCAACATTCCTGATGTGTTGTATAGATGGAATGTTCCAGTTGTCAGATGGTGCCAGTTGTTTATACAAAACATTTTGTTAATACTATGTAAGAAAACTATTTAATTTTTTTGTATGTGTCTTTTTTATTTACCTCTTTGCATTTGGGCTGTTCTATACTTGAGAACTATTTTTATACTAAGTAATTCATATTTTACCCCTACCATTTTTCATAATATGTATCTCTGCATTTTGTGTTTGCTTGTTGTCTGTATATGTCAGCACATAAATAATTCCTACTCCTCAATTCATGGAAGAAGGATAACGAAGTGATTCAAAATAAAACAACATGCATGATCCTTCCACACCACAAAGTACATATAATTCAAGTTCTTTAAAATACTACAACTAATAAAAACAATCAGAGCTCTGCAAAAAAGGATGTCACCCCCCACACACACACACACACATACACACGCAGAGAGAGAGAGAGGGGAGGAGAAAAAAGAAGGAAAGAGAGAGAGAGAGGAAAAAAGAGAGAAATAGAAATAAAATGAAAGAGAGAGAGAGAGAGAGAGAGAGGAGGGGGAGGAGAAAAAAGAGAGAAAGAGAAAGGAAGAGAAAGAGAAAGGAAGAGAGAGAGAGAGAGAGAGAGAGAGAGAGAGAGAGAGAGAGAGAGAGAGAGAGAGAGAGAGAGAGAGAGAGAGAGAGAGAGAGAGAGAGAGAGAGAGAGAGAGAGAGAGAGAGAGAGTGAGTGAGAGAATCAAACTGGCAACTCACCCAAGGCTCTGGAGAACTCCAATTTCTGTTTCTTTTTCATTCTATTCATCTGACTTCTAATACTTTTGCTTACATACGTTTGGTATTTTTGACATTCATATACAATATCTTTATTGCTACACACTTTCCTTTTTTTCTTAAAAAGAATTTTAGTAAATGATAAAAATAAATTACAGATTTATAAACATGTAATATAATGTGACCTTGTGCAAAAAGTTGCCTAAGCCCCATGGACAGACTCTTACATCAGAAATTTTGCATTAATATTATTATGCATATAAGAGTCCCTTTCTATGACTTGGACAGTATGGGTGAGTGAATATAGAGCTGTTTCATAATACAGAATAGCTTTACCATATATAAATTGTAAATAAAAAGACTGTTAAAAGGTCAAATAAAAGTATTAACTGTACATAATAATAAATTAAATATTTATTATATACTCGGTACCTCGGTACATGCCATAAAATTTGCAGCAGACCATCTTCAAAATCAAATGCATTGCTATGTTTTTCCCAACACACTATTAATAACTCAGGGGTCACTATAAATCTTGAGACTGCAACACTGGAATGAGCTACTTATATTAAACATGGCTTAGATTAGTAGCACCTAACATTAGACTAATCCCCCAGTCTTTATCACGTCTTTGTGGAAATCTGCATGTGGGGAGTATCCTTCTTAATATAAGAGGCAATATAGCCTTCCTCCAATTTCCAATATCAATAAAAAATATCCTATAATAATTACTCTTCTGAAAAAGAAAGACAAAGAAAAAAATGGGTGGCATTCTTCCTTAGTAAGCTGGGTTGCTAAATCATGTTCCAACAACAAAGAAAAAACAAGAATAATAAAATGAACAATGATAGTAAGCATAGCAGTAATATTAATAACAATAATAACAATAATAATAATAATATTAATAATAATAATAAAAAATAATAATAATAATAATAATAATAATAATAATAATAATAACAATAATAATAACAATAATAAAAACAATAATTATCATCATTATAATATAATCACCTACCTTAAAACCCCCTCAGTACTAGAATAACACTACTATTATCATCAACTATATATGACAAGACTGATATAACAGTCATGTGTTATTTCTTATTCAGATTTCCAGCAATCAACCTCAGTCTAATACTATAACAGCTATCATCTCTCTGGAGAAAGTCTCAGGTGAGGAGCATCTTTCTTAATGCAATAGGCCAACAGATGGAGCACGTGCGGATTCTCCATCCACTGGTCAAAGGGCTGTGCTTCAGGACGGTTCGGAAACTGCTTTAGGCCATCACAAACAACTCCATACTGGAAATTCAGCAACTGAATGCCATTTAATACCTGAAAAAAGGGAATCTTTATTGTTAGTGTTTGTGAATATTTGGCAGATTAAAAAGAGGTGTCCAAATGGTTTATTTTC
>NC_091579.1:19072179-19079679 GCF_042767895.1 Penaeus vannamei
GTTATTCTGATTCACCAAGATGTGTGCGGCCTGCCCCTTGCGGGAACCGGCTGCCGAGGGTTTTGGTCTAATAAAAGCGCTCCTCCCTCGCGGTCGGAGACTACAAAGGCATGTATTAGCTCTAGAATTACCACAGTTATCCAAGTAATGCGGTTCAGCAGAGATCCAATGAGTTATATCTGATTTAATGAGCCGTCCGCGGTTTCGCCTTTAGCTCACGCAGAGCGGCTGTTTTCAGGTCATTTTGTCCATGCATTTCAGAATAATTTCAGAAATTATTTTCTGTTATTGTAATTCTGTTATTGTTATTGTTCAAAAGGACAACTTTGGAGAAGTGTGGACGCAAACTGGCTTTGTTTTTTTTTTTGTAAATTTATATGTTCATCTTGTAATTCAGAGTTCATACTCTTGAAAATAATGTTTCTCTGAAAAATATGAACATCAATTATTGCTTTATGGCTTGTCAAAATTCATGGTTTCAGACTATGGAATTTGGAGATGGAAACCATAGATTTTTGTTTGTTTGTTTATTTGTTTTTATTGAACTACTATTGGAAGGCGCAGAGGTAGCCTGTTGCTACTAAGAGAGAGAGATCCTCCTGCTGCTGGAGGTTGCGTGAGAAGTCCTTCCACTGCTGGTGGCGGCGTGAGAGGTCCTTCTGCTGCTGGTGGCGGCGTGAGAGGTCCTTCTGCTGCTGGTGGCGGCGTGAGAGGTCCTTCCACTGCTGGTGGCGGCGTGAGAGGTCCTTCTGCTGCTGGTGGCGGCGTGAGAGATCATCCTGCTGCTGGAGGCGGCGTGAGAGGTCCTTCCACTGCTGCTGGCGGCGTGAGAGGTCCTTCTGCTGCTGGTGGCGGCGTGAGAGGTCCTTCTGCTGCTGGTGGCGGCGTGAGAGATCCTCCTGCTGCTGGAGGCGGCGTGAGAGGTCCTTCTGCTGCTGGTGGCGGTGTGAGAAGTCCTTCTGCTGCTGGTGGCGCCGTGAGAGATCCTTCTGCTGCTGGAGGCGGCATGAGAGGTCCTTCCACTGCTGGTGGTGGCGTGAGAGGTCCTTCTGCTGCTGGTGGTGGCGTGATAGGTCCTTCTGCTGCTGGTGGCGGCGTGAGAGGTCCTTCTGCTGCTGGTGGCGGCGTGATAGGTCCTTCTGCTGCTGGTGGCGGCGTGATAGGTCCTTCTGCTGCTGGTGGCGGCGTGAGAGGTCTTTATGCTGCTGGTGGCGGCGTGAGAGGTCCTTCTGCTGCTGGTGGCGGCGTGAGAGGTCCTTCTTCTGCTGGTGGCGGCGTGAGAGGTCCTTCTGCTGCTGGTGGCGGCGTGATAGGTCCTTCTGCTGCTGGTGGCGGCGTGAGAGGTCCTTCTGCTGCTGGTGGCGGCGTGAGAGGTCCTTCCACTGCTGGTGGCGGCGTGATAGGTCCTTCTGCTGCTGGTGGCAGCATGAGAGGTCCTTCTGCTGCTGGTGGCGACGTGAGAGATCCTCCTGCTGCTGGAGGCGGCGTGAGAGGTCCTTCTGCTGCTGGAGGCGGCGTGAGAGGTCCTTCTGCTGCTGGTGGCGGCGTGAGAGATCCTCCTGCTGCTGGAGGCGGCGTGAGGGGTCCTCCTGCTGCTGGAGGCAGCGTCATGGATCTTCCTTTTGCCACTGGATGTGGCGTCGTGGATCTTCCTACGCTGTTTCGAAAACGATAGCCTGCTGCTATCGGAGAGATGGGTGATGCTGCATCCTCGCTACAGGGGGCTGTGCCATAGATTGAAGCAATCTGCCGGGCACAATGAGACATCACACCTGCTGCTTGTGGCGGCGTGAGGGGTCCTTCTACTGCTGGTGGCGGCGTGAGAGGTCCTTCTGCTGCTGGTGGCGGCGTGAGAGGTCCTTCTGCTGCTGGTGGCGGCGTGAGAGGTCCTTCTGCTGCTGGTGGCGGCGTGAGAGGTCCTTCTGCTGCTGGTGGCGGCGTGAGAGATCATCCTGCTGCTGGAGGCAGCGTGAGAGGTCCTTCCACTGCTGGTGGCGGCGTTAGAGGTCCTTCTGCTGCTGGTGGCGGCGTGAGAGGTCCTTCTGCTGCTGGTGGCGGCGTGAGAGGTCCTTCTGCTGCTGGTGGCGGCGTGAGAGATCATCCTGCTGCTGGAGGCGGCGTGAGAGGTCCTTCCACTGCTGGTGGCGGCGTGAGAGGTCCTTCTGCTGCAGGTGGCGGCGTGAGAGGTCCTTCTGCTGCTGGTGGCGGCGTAAGAGGTCCTTCTGCTGCTGGTGGCGGCGTGAGAGATCATCCTGCTGCTGGAGGCGGCGTGAGAGGTCCTTCGGCATAATGCGCATTATGCCGTCACGGTCATCGACAATCAAAATTACCTGCTTTGACCAGTTATGTGACCTCTGTCAGGTGAGGCGCGTCCTACCTTTCCATATTCTGCTAAAAAGAATAAAACGATAAAAATTGAAGCTATGGGGGAAAGGAGGCGGGGACACATCGGGAATCAGGGATGGTACGTACCAGGTGGGACGGAGAGGGAAGGGGGAAGGGAGGACCTCGGGATGTAGGAGGGGCGGGTTAGCATTAGGTGGGTCTGTGGGGGGAGGGGGAGGGGGAAGACCTCGGGTAGGATGACCCACGTTGACCAATGGCCTGGTGGGACGGAGAGGGAAGGGGTCACGTGACCTCTTGTCAGGTGGGGCAAAGGGGGAAAGGGGGAGGGAAGACCTCTGGCTGGAGGGGCCTATCACCACCCCCTTCTTCCCGAGGTCTCACCTTCCCCCCTCCCCCATAGCCCCAACTGACAAGAGGTCACGTAATTGGTCAACGTGGGTCATTCTGATTGGCCAATGACCGTGAAGGCGGGAGCAGAAAGTCTATAAATAGGGGGTAGGAGGGTAATTTTTTCATTCCAGGCCAGACTTTTGCCATTGGTGATCGATCTGCTGATAGCATATTGAAAATGTCCCACCAACTACGAACCCAACGCTGCCGCTCATCAAAGTAAGAATAATGATGAATAATGCTAACATGGTTATTTGTTGTAATGTATATACTTTTCTTTCTTCTTTTATGCCTTTTTACTTTTTTTTTGAGATTCTAACTTTGTTTTTTTTCTACAGGTACTCGCATGCCGTAAGGAACCTTTACGACTCCGACCCTGACAACCCCAGACCACCAACTTCGGGAGAGGGCCCGAGACGGTTGAGGAATGCTCCGGAGTCTCACTTCTACCTCTATGAGACCGCGTCTGGTCGAGGAGAGATGAGGGAGGCTCTCGACTCCTCAGCCCAACCTGCCAACCCTGGACGATCCACCGCCATTCCCAACATCCCAGACTCCGACTGGGATATGGATGTTGACGACTCTGACGACGATGCCGACTACTCGCCGGAGGCAATGGAGAGCGACGCCGACTGGGAGGAGTTTGATTACGTGTCGTCGCACAACACGTCCATCGACTCCGACGAGCCGTTGTCAGCCGTTGCACGTCGGTTTGCTATGAGGAACGCTCCAGGGACTCCGGGTTTCGTCTGGAAGAAGAAGAGGCCTTTCGTGCGCCGTCACCCCTTCCAGGGCGTCCCAGGGGTCGAAGGAGCATGCCTCTTGCATGCCGACTCGACGGTAAGAGAGATCTTGGACTGCTTCCTGACACGGGAATTGTGGGACACTATGACGAAGGAGACCAACCGGTATGTGGAGCAGAGGCCGGTCACCCCATCTTCACACATGAAGACTTCGGAGAATACAACTGTGGAGGAGCTGCAGTCATTCATTGGCCTCCGCCTGCTCATAGGCCTGCAGCCGTGACCACATTCGCGGTATTATTGGTCGAAGAACCGGTTGCTCTCCTCGTCTGTGTTCCCTGAAACGATGATCAGGGATAGGTTTGATTTACTGCAAAGTTGGCTTCACTTCTCGGACAACGAGGACGGCCGTGCCAACACCGACCGTCTGTGGAAGCTGCGACCGGTGTTGGATATCCTCGATACGACGTTCAAGACGGTCTATATCCCTGACAGGAAAATTGTGGTTGATGAGTCGCTGTGGGCGTTCAGGGGACGTCACGCGATTCAGTTCAACCCGACGAAGAGGGCGTGGTTCGGGATGAAGGTATATCGCCTGTGCGAGAGTAATGCTACACCAGTGCCTTCAATGTCTACATGGGCCAGGACCGTGGCGACGTACCTGCCAGCATGAAGGCCGTGACCGACCTCATGAACCGCACCTGCTTCTTCGAGAAGGGTTACGATCTGTACTTGGACAACTGGTACAGCTCCCCGGAACTTTTTCATTACCTGTCATCAAGGAAGACGAACGTCGTGGGAACAGTTCGGCTGAACCGCAAGTTCATGCCGAAGGACCTCAAGGTGAACGCCCGCAGCGACGTCGACTACCAGACTTCGGCGACGGGGATGTTGGCTATGTCTTGGATGGATCGGAAGCCAGTGCATATGCTTTCTACCATCCACGGCCCAGACATGGTTGACCTGCCCCAGAACTGCCATGGCATAGTCCAGACGAAGCCCCAAGTCGTCGTTGACTACAACGTGGGGAAGAAGGGGGTAGACCTTGCCGATCAGTTGGCCGCGTCGTACTCCACAACCAGAAGAACTAACAAGTGGTACCAGAATGTGCTTTACCACTTGCTTGACATGGCAGTGGTGAATGCTTACGTGGTTCACAGGGCATTGGGTGATACCCTGACCCAGCTTGAGTTCCGCCTGGAGATCATAGCTAACTTCCTCGATCAACCTCCGGCCTACGGGAGAAGGGGTGGCCTTCGGACGCCTCCGCCTGCCACCCCATCGCCTCCTCGTCGCCGGAACACCCCACGTCAGCAGCAGCGCCAGCAGGTACCACAGGGCCACGTCCTGGCTTTCAATCCAGGGCGAAAGTACCGCCGGTGTCGTCACTGCCGAGTGAGCCGCAACGTGAGGAAAGAGACGCGCTACAGGTGTGGCAGGTGTGATGTCTCACTGTGCCCGGCAGATTGCTTCAATCTATGGCACAGCCCCCTGTAGCAAGGATGCGGCATCACCCACCTCTCCGATAGCAGCAGGCTATCGTTTTCAAAACAGCGTAGGAAGATCCACGACGCCACATCCAGTGGCAAAAGGAAGATCCATGATGCTGCCTCCAGCAGCAGGAGGACTCCTCACGCCGCCTCCAGCAGCAGGAGGATCTCTCACGCCGCCACCAGCAGCAGAAGGACCTCTCACGCCGCCACCAGCAGCAGGATCTCTCACGCCGCCTCCAGCAGCAGGAGGATCTCTCACGTTGCCACCAGCAGCAGAAGGACCTCTCACGCCGCCACCAGCAGCAGGACCTCTCACGCCGCCTCCAGCAGCAGGATGATCTCTCACGCCGCCACCAGCAGCAGAAGGACCTCTCGCGCCGCCACCAGCAGCAGAAAGACCTCTCGTGCCGCCACCAGCAGCAGAAGGACCTATCACGCCGCCACCAGCAGCAGAAGGACCTCTCACGCCGCCTCCAGCAGCAGAAGGACCTCTCACGCCGCCACCAGCAGTGGAAGGACCTCTCACGCCGCCTCCAGCAGCAGGAGGATCTCTCACGCCGCCACCAGCAGCAGAAAGACCTCTCACGCCACCAGCAGCAGTGGAAGGACCTCTCACGCCGCCTCCAGCAGCAGGAGGATCTCTCACACCGCCACCAGCAGCAGAAGGACCTCTCACACCGCCACCAGCAGCAGAAGGACCTCTCACGCCGCCACCAGCAGCAGAAGGACCTCTCACGCCGCCACCAGCAGTGGAAGGACCTCTCACGCCGCCACCAGCAGCAGAAGGACCTCTCACGCCGCCACCAGCAGCAGAAGGACCACTCACGCCACTACCAGCAGCAGAAGGACCTCTCACGCCGCCACCAGCAGTGGAAGGACCTCTCAAGCTGCCTCCAGCAGCAGGAGGACCCCTCACGCCGCCACCAGCAGCAGAAGGACCTCTCACGCCGCCACCAGCAGTGGAAGGACCCCTCACGCTGCCACCAGCAGCAGAAGGACCTCTCACGCCGCCACCAGCAGCAGAAGGACCTCTCACGCCGCCACCAGCAGTGGAAGGACCTCTCACACCGCCACCAGCAGCAGAAGGACCTCTCACGCCGCCACCAGCAGTGGAAGGACCCCTCACGCCGCTACCAGCAGCAGAAGGACCTCTCATGCCGCCACCAGCAGTGGAAGGACCTCTCAAGCCGCCTCCAGCAGCAGGAGGACCCCTCACGCCGCCACCAGCAGCAGAAGGACCTCTCACACCGCCACCAGCAGTGGAAGGACCCCTCACGCCGCCACCAGCAGCAGAAGGACCTCTCACGCCGCCTCCAGCAGCAGAAGGACCCCTCACGCCGCCACCAGCAGTGGAAGGACCTCTCACGCCACCACCAGCAGTGGTGAACATATAAATTTACAAAAAAACAAAGCCAGTTTGCATCCACACTTCTCCAAAGTTGTCCTTTTGAACAATAACAATAACAGAATTACAAAAACAGAAAATAATTTCTGAAATTATTATAATGCATGGACAAAATGACCTGAAAACAGCCGCTCTGCGTGAGCTAAACCCGCCCGCGCCAGAGCAGCATCCCGGCACCGCGCGTTAGGCCTAGGCTGATATGCCCGGTCAGGCCGGTCATGCGGTAGATGCGGGACCCGGCGCATTTGGGTTAAAAGTAATATTCATGAATAAGCAAATGGTAATTGATATAATAAGGAAAGCCAAAGTCCTGGCTACCCATGAAGAATAAAAGAAAATCTGGATAAGAGAAAATATGACCAGAGATGACAGAGAAACACTACAAAAAAAGAAGAAGTAAAGAACAAAAATGAACAAAAGACTGAAAAGGAAAAGGAAAAGGAAAAAACTTATTTGGAGGGTGAGAGGTCTCCAAGCAAAGCAAATATACTATCGGAACCAAAATGTACAGACAGACAAACATTAACCCAGCTGCCAAAAGTAATACTGAAAGATTATATAGAAATAGTTTATGCAAATATTGATGGTTTATCTTCACAGTTGCTAGAGACAATAATTGAAATGAATAAACCAGATGTAATTTGCATCACTGAAACCAAACTGGATCCCTCAACAGACGATGTAACATTAGGACTCAAAGACTATAATATTTGGAGAAAAGATAAGGCAGATGGAAATGAGAGGGAGGGTAGCAATATTAACAAGGAAAGGAATTATTACAAAGGAGTTAGAAATTAATCAAGACCCCATGGTGGAACTGAAGGTAATTGAGGTAGAAACAAACAGGGTATACATAACAATAAAAACGGTATACATGCCATCTCACACATCGGTGTGATCACAAGAAAATTATCAAAAACTAATTCAAGATACATTAAAAAGCCTGGAAGAAGTGCTACAACTTTCAAAAAACAATGCTAAAGAAATTCTTATCACATGGGATTTTAATAGCAAAATCAACTGGGAAAGTAACCAGAGGATTGCCTCAAGGATTATGTTTACTACTTTTGTCAATGATTTAGAGTCAAACACAAGCCTTGGTAGTTTTCTGAATATGTTTGCA
>NC_091579.1:19084679-19087179 GCF_042767895.1 Penaeus vannamei
GACCCCTGACATCTCTCCCTCATATACAGCAAGCAAGTTAACTGTGTGTGTACAGAGCTAATGTACAGAGCAAAATCATCTTCAGGTGGAAATGCGTCTGCTCATTCACATCTACCCTACTCTGATTGGTCAGTAGAATAAAGCTAATGCTCTTTCCAAGCCACCTGTTATCAATGGAAAGGTGACCATCATATCCAAGCTCAAGGAGGTCTGGGATCAGACAGTGAAGTTATCTCTTGGGAAAGGCAAACTTGATGCAAAAGAGAGGTTCATGGTCAAGGTAAACAAGTTATTTGATATACTGACTTGCAAGTGTCATATAACCATTTGTGAGGAGGAAGGCTGTGTGAACCAAGCCCAAATTAACTGTTCCTGCTGCAGAGAGAAAAAGATTCCTGTTAAAGAGCTTGCCTACGTCAAGGGACAGAAAGAGAAGGTTGGAGGCATAGGTCCCCACCAAATGGGGGGCCCTGATCTGCTAAAGCACAAGAGACAGGTGAAGACATTGGATAGGCAGGAGATTGAAAATAAGGCAAAGAAAAGGAGAAGGAGCAAGGTGGAAAATTCTGAAGCAGCAGAGAAGGCAGCCAGGAAGGATATCAAGAGATTTTTGGTAGATGGTGATGAGAATCTGGAATTGGAGAGAAGTGGTGCCGAAGACGAGTTTGTCCCTGAAGTTGAACATTTCCTTGAAACTGACCCTGAACCTGCAACTTCAAGAAAAGTACAGAAAACCTATGATGAGATTCCAAACATTGCTCTTGCTTGTGTAAGGTTTGGCAAAGGGCTAAGGCTAACTGCAGCCATAGGAACTGCAGCCCTAATTGATGCAGGAATCATCACAGAAGACGACACAAGGAAAGTGATTAATAAGAATAAGGTCAAGAGAGCACAGGAGAAGTTGAGAGAGCTGGGGTAAGAGTTTGAGGAAAAGTGCAGGGAGGAGGGGGGGATCTCCTGTATCCTCTTTGATGGGCTAGACACTGTGGTGCCCACTGTGAAAAGATCTGCTTGGAATGCCCACAGTGAAGCCCTCATCAGAAGGAGAGAATTGAGGGGATGGAAAGAATTCTGGCTATCAGGGGAGAGGGGGATCCAGGCACTCAGTCGAGAACCCCACGATCAGGACCAGAAGGACACCTGACATCAACTGTGATGCTTTCAGTATTGGTGGCTTGATCAGCTGGCCGGAGGGTGTGTCAGAGCCATCTCTCACCTGTTCCCTGCACACCTCAGAGGTAAATGATGCCCCCACGAAGGTTCCCAACTGGCCTTGCCACACACAAAGCATTGAGAGTGTTGTGAAAATGGTGACTGAGGCTTCTGCCAAATGCTTCTCACAGGAAAATGGGGATGGAGGGATCGGGGCTCAAGAGACTGAGGAGACTGATGTCCAAGAATGACTCAAAGCAGGACTTGTGCAACCTGACAACATTCAAGAAGTCAGGAGATTGATCTTTGCAAATGTATCCAGAGATATAGTGCCCATGGTGTTCAACTGTTAGTAAATATGTAAATTTGAATTGCTTTGCCCATTAATTTCCATTTCATCTTCTTATAAAGGGGTTTGAAAGAATAAAATAAGTTATTTGAATACAAAAATTATGTAGGTTGGAGGTACCCTATCAAAAAAATAAACTCATATTTGAATTCTCCACCAAAAAATACATAACTTAGACACGTTAAGATTTCCTTCAAATTCATGTTGGCACCTGAGTATGGCCCGCCCTACTAACGTAGTTCCTTTATGAATCTTAGGCACATAGAATACATATGTTTAAACTCTAGAAGGCAAGCATAGACACTTGAGCAATGGCAGTGATAAATCAAAACTAATGTAATAAAATTAAAATAATAATTCAAAACACAAATTAATAAGTACCAAATCTTTAAATATAATTGTAATGAAGGAAAGAAGGAAAGGGGGAATAAACAATAACATTAAATACGATAATCAAACAAATGCTAATAATAATCATCATAATGGTAACAATAATAATAACAAAAATAATTACAACTATTATCATCATATCCTACTCACCTTCCACTCTGGTAACTGACTAAGCACTTTTAATCTCTCTTCTACTCCTACAAAATCACTGCCTCGGAAAAAGCGCAACGTCTCAATTGAGAAATTGAACTTCGTCACTGTAATGCAAGAGATCAAAAGATTTAATAATATTCTTTGCAAACAGTAAAGACTACAGTAAGAAAAACTTGGAAAAGGTCAATAGTAGATCAAAAGCTAAAAAAAAAATTAATTAAGAGAATTCACAAAATATGAAATTATACTTATGGAACAAAAATGTAAAAAAAAATATACATTTATATACCAATATACAACAGATACTCATCAATCTTTGACAATATATCAACATGATCCTTCATGAAAAAAAAAATAAATATATACCCCAATCAATACACACAAATTTATTTCCAAATCTACAGAGATGCAGTACCACATACTCAACATTGATTTACCTTTGTATTTCCATAGCAT
>NC_091579.1:19092179-19097179 GCF_042767895.1 Penaeus vannamei
TGAATCTGAGGACTGCTACCTCACATTTAACCTTATAGGCAGGGCAGCTCCTATAGAATACATTATATGAGTCTCCACAACTGGCACATGTACGTGACTGACCAGGCATATTTGAACAGTCATGACCAGGTTGGGCAGTGGGCTGTGGAGTGATAGTGTTTGGCTGGGTGGCCAATACGCCATGATTTCTGACATTGACGAGGAAGTGTTCAATGTGGTCGGACATGGTTGGACATTCCACCAATATAAACTTCATGGGGAAGATCATGTCAATGGAAGCTAATCTTGGGTATATTGATATGGGTCTTATAGTGTAACGCTGTACTGCATCATAATTGGCAAGGCAGGTAAGTTGGTCATTTTCACAGTCTGACAAGTCATTGTTGTAGATAGGACAAGCATTTGGGGGGATAGAAACAGTTCCAGTACAAGTATTAAGAGAGGGGTAAGGTTTGGCAGGAATGGGTTTGCCGGTGAGGTCAGTTAGGGTAGACAGTGCACAAGCTTGGGATTCAGATGTAACTGTGACAAGCGTGAACAAACGGAGCGATTGCAAAAGTTAACCT
This sequence comes from Penaeus vannamei, assembly GCF_042767895.1. NCBI lineage: Eukaryota > Metazoa > Arthropoda > Malacostraca > Decapoda > Penaeidae > Penaeus > Penaeus vannamei. Next base: position 19,092,746 of record NC_091579.1, read on the forward strand.
TGCCAACTTGTTTTTTGAGGCACTGTTGAAAGAGAAGGGTATTCTCAGAATAGGGGGCTGCAGGCAGAATCGATCCCACTTGGCTGGGCCAAAGAGAGTTCTCAAAATGTTTGCAGAGGTACAAGCAGTAGAAGGACAAAGCCAAGAGGAAGATGGGGTGGTGTGGAGGACAATAATGATAAAGAGTAGTAATAAGGGAGCTAGATGAATGTTGGGAAATGTTTAATGTTTGAAAATAAATGTGCTAGACATCAAAGATCATATAGCACTATGGTAAAGTATTGCTTCAGAAAGGGCAAAGGAGAGTTAAAGATTACAATAAAATGTGTTAGATGTCGAAGGTTCAAAAGCACAAAGGATAGTATGGTAGTGAAAAGGGAATTGGAGAGCAAGTGAACTTGAGCAGAAATTAGTATAAAGGGACAGGTACGGTGACTGAGTGAATTATAGTGTATCTGTCACTGGGGAAGGTATAGGAAAAATATTCAAGGAAGAATAGAGATAGCTGTTGAAGAGTAAGAGAAGAATCCGGGGAGAGGGGAAGGTGTTAGATATCAAAGATTAGAGTTTGTTATAGGAAAGTATGGTAATGAAAAGGGAAACGAGGGAAGTAAATGAAGTAGAGCAGTGACTAATAAGTGGGAAAGGTTAAGAAGTGTGACTGGGGAAGGAATAGGGATAATTGGTGATAATGGTAGATAAGGTTGTCTTAATAGTAGGAGATTAGGTATCCTAGGGTTGAGATAAAGGATCAGGAGTAGGTGATGGAGTAGTGTCTGGGGGTTCGATAGGGATGGTGGGGTCTGGGGAAGGGTATTGTGATAAAAGAGATTCACGTGTGAATCCAGGAGGGAGTGGGAGGGATAGTGAGGAAGGATGGGGTTCTGGTGGGGGGATTGGTTTGGGTGGTTTGTGTGATTGAGAAGATGAGGTAACTTGGGAAGGGGATGCGGGAATATAAGGGGGTAGAGCAACTGAGTGAATTGCAGTGTATCTGTGACTGGGGAAGGAGTAGGGACATTGATCAAGGAAAACAGAGGTGGCTGTTGGAGAAGTAGGAGGAGAAGAATCCAAGGGTTGAGAAAAGGAGACTGGGGAAGGTGGTGAAGCATCAGGAAAAATGTCTGGAGGACACTGTTGTGATAGAGAGGATTCATGTGAGTATTCAAGTGGAAGTGGTAGAGAGGGTGGGGTATGTTGAGAGGGTGTAGGAGAAAGGGGGTGGAGGGAACTTGGGAAGGAGGAGGATGAATATCTGCAAATACTTTAAATGTAGCAGGAGTAAGAACAGAGGGATTGGAGGGGGTGGATGAGGGAGCAGAGTGTTCCCTTGGGTCATCTTTAGGAAGTTTTGGATGTCTTCAAGGGTTTCTGGAGGGGAATTTAGTATAGAGGACTGAGAAACAACGGTTCTCTTATAAGGAGGAGAAGAAGAGATGGATATCTGAGGAACAAATGAAAAGGAAGGCGTAGGAGAGAATGTCGTAGGAGAGTAGGAGAGCATGGAGTGGAACGTTTAGGTTGTCTGGCACGGCAAATAAAGTGAGGAGGAGGGGTAGGTATCCGGGAAGTGGTAGAGATTGGAGTATCTGGATTTAAGTTGGAAAATAAATTTGACTGGTGGATAGGGTGAGCAGGCATAGGACGTAGGTTTTGGGTATAGGGAAAAGATACCTGGAGAGAAGCAGAAATATCTTGGGCAGATGGTGGGGGAGCAGAGCATAGGACTGTTTTGAAATAAGTTGAGAGAGAAAAACCTCGTCATCGTGCTTCCTGTCTATCCTTAAGTAGAGTGAAGCCTAGTTTAAATTTGATGACTGCTACCTCACAATCAACCTTATAGTAAGGGCAGCTCCTATAAAATACATTATGGGAGTCTCCACAATTGGCACATGTACGTGACTGAGCAGGGCAATTTGAACAGTCACGACCAGGTTGGGCACATAGAGAGCAGCGGGCTGTGGAGTGACAATGTTTGGCTGGGTGGCCAAAACACCAACATTTTTGACATTGACAAGGAATTGTCGGACATGATAAGACAATCCACCAATATAAACTCCATGGGGGAGGTTTTGTCTATGGAAGCTAATCTTGGCAATATTGACATGGAATTTATGTTGGCTCTGGAAAGAAGAGTGTAACACTGTACTGCCACTGTACCATATTCCCCAAGCAATCTGGATTCACTCCTGGTAAGTCCACAATAGACCGTATCCTCGCGCTTCGAGTCATTGTAGAGCGCCGTCGTGAGTTCGGGCGTGGGCTGCTTGCAGCCTACATCGACCTCAAGAAGGCGTTCGATACGGTGCATCGGGAGTCACTTTGGGAGATCCTGAGGCTGAGAGGAATACCAACAAGAATTATTGGACTAATAGCAAGCCTGTACACTGGTACTGAAAGTGCTGTAAAGTGTGGTGGGGGCCTGTCGAGCTTCTTTCCTGTTAGTTCAGGAGTGAGGCAAGGCTGTGTCCTTGCACCAACTCTTTTCAACACTTGTATGGACTGGATACTGGGCAGAGCTACTGTTCAAAGTCATTGTGGGGCAACGCTGGGCAATATCAAGGTTACAGACCTTGACTTTGCTGATGACGTTGCCATTCTATCTGAGTCTTTGGAAACCCTAGTGGCGGCTCTCGATGCATTTAGCAATGAAGCGAAGCCCCTGGGTCTAGAGGTCTCCTGGACAAAGACCAAGGTCCAGGAATTTGGGCACTTGTTAGGAGAACCTGTTCAGTCGAGACGTGCTTGCGGCGAGGGCATTGAAGTCACAGAGAGCTTTACATACCTTGGTAGTGTAGTTCATAACTCTGGGCTGTCAGACCATGAAGTCAGCAGATGGATTGGCCTGGCAGCAGGGGTCATGAACTCTCTCAATAAGAGTATTTGGAGATGTCGGTACCTGTGCAGAAGGACCAAGCTACGGGTTTTCAAGGCCCTGATAATGCTAGTTTTGCTATACGGTAGCGAAACCTGGACATAGTCATGTGCCTTGGAGGCTCGTCTTGAAACCTTTTGTAATAGGTCCTTGCGCCAGATCTTGGGGTACTGTTGGCGGGACCATGTGTCCAACCAACGGTTGCACCGTGAGACTGGCACAAGCCCTGTTATCTGCACAATCCGTGATCGCCAACTCAGGCTATACGGCCACCAGGCTCGCTTTCCTCAGGATGATCCTGCCCATCAGGTCTTCTCTGTTCGAGACAACCCTGGGTGGAGGAGGCCTGTGGGACGACTGAGGAAGTCATGGCTTGGGCAGATCGACCAAACCTGCCGTGAAGAACTAGAGATGGGCCAAGTCCCTGCCTGGTATCTAGCCATGTGGGATCCTCGTAGGTGGAAGCGAAGGGTGGATGCGGCTATGCGCCCCCATCGGCGTCAGCACCCATGATGATGATGATGATGAAAGTAGGTCATTTTCACAGTCTGACCAGTCATTGTTATACATGGGACAAGCATTTGGAGGAATAGAAACAGTTCCAGTATAAGTATTAAGAGTTGGGTGAGGTTCAGCAGGAATGGTTTTGCCAGTAAGGTAAAGGTACATAGTGCACAAGCTTGGGCTTCAGATGTAACCATGACAAGACGTGAACGATCAGAACGACTGCGAAAGGTAACCTTGCCTACTTGTTTCTGGAAGTACTCCTGAAAGAGAAGGGTATTCTCAGAATAGGGGGCTGTGGGGGGGAATCACAAAGAATCGATCCCACTTGGCTGGGCCAAGAAGGTTTGCAGAGGTAGAAGGACAAGAGCGAGAGGAAGATGGGGTGGTGTGGAGTGGAGTAGTTCTGCGGGGGCAGAACGATAAGGATGAAGAGTAGTAATACGGGAAGAGGGGGTTGACATTGAAGAGGGTTGTGCAGCAGGAGATATAGAGGAGAATGTTGGGGATGAGGAAGAGGTGTTTTCTTGGGATTGAGTAATAACTTGTGTGGGTGTTTCAGAATGGTTAGAGTTGTTCGTAAGTGTAGAAGAGCGGGTATTAGCATCAGTGGTCAGAGCCGTGGTCAAAGGAGGGGCAGGGGTCGGAAAACCATCAAAATCAAATTCAGATAGGCTATTTGATGAAGGGGCAAGCCTTAATGCCTCTATTAAGGGTAAAGAATCGTCATTACTGCCATGGTGAGCCTGAATAAACTAGAAAAAAGAAATGATCTACCCCTTAGCGTCCCCATACGGGGTAAGGGCTAAGTAATTAACCAAGGGAATACCATGCCTTCGGCTCCCGGAGGTGATTCGTGACTGACACAAAGCCAGCCTTTTGTCCTTTCAGCATGGCTCACACACCTTAGGAATGGGATAGAAGGAAATAAAGAAGATAAGGAAGAGGAAAGAAGAGAAGAAAGGATCAAGCAAAATTAGTTGAGGCAAGGGCTGAGGCCCAAGGTAGGGGTAATCCTCTACATTGGGTCTCAAAATCCATCTCCTAAGCCCTCC
>NC_091579.1:19107179-19109679 GCF_042767895.1 Penaeus vannamei
TAAATCCTGTTATTGAAATTATTACCAGAAGTAGTATCGTTACTTTCAAAATGTGTATATATCTGTACCCTAACGTCACCATAAGCATCACCACCGCACGTAAACCCATAATAACTGCACTGCCATTCTCTCCCTCCCCCCAGACTCCCTGTGAGTGCCCAGCGTGCGGTGCCAAGTTGACCCTGCAAAGCGACGTTCTGCGTGTTGAACTCGACCCTACGGAGCAGTTCAAGTCCGTGAGTGAGGGAGATGATGTTTGGAGGGAGGGGGGAGGTGAGGAAGGAAGGAGGCGTGGCGTGGCTGGGAGAAGGATGGGGAGGAGAGGGAGGAAGGAGGAGGGGCGGGTGGGAGAGGAGAAAGGCAAAGGTAGAGGGAAAAGGGGGAAAGAGAGAGAGAGAGAGAGAAAGAGGGAGAGGGGGAGGGAGGATGAGGGGATTAACAAAAATAAAAACAAAGTTAGAGGGACAAACAGAAGTGACAGGAAATTGACATCGAGAAACAGAAATTCTTAGATAAACTGTCAAAAGTAATACACATAAATAGCACACGGACATATATCTTCACATACACAACAGCCCTCCCCAACACCCCCCCTCGCACATTCTGAACCCCCGTGCCACATCCGAGCTTCGCTTGACTCATGGCCTTTCCCCAGATGATCCTGGCCGGCCTGCAACCCGAAGTTATCATGGAAGTGTGTCATCGCGGGCTGGCCTTCTGGACTTACCAAGTTCGTGTACACTCGTTATTCTAACTATTATTATCATTATTATTGTTGTTGTTTATCGTTATTACTGTTGTTGTTGTTATTAGTAGTAGTAGTGGTAGTAGTGTCATCATTAGTAGTAGTAGTAGTAGTAGTAGTAGTAGTAGTAGTATCATCATTAGTAGTAGTAATAGTAGTAGTAGTTTGTTTGATATATATTTGAAGTTGATGTATTTTTCTCGACACATCATGATTATTTTTTAGTGCCAGTGTCTTAGCGGAAGTGATTGTGATGTCGGGTAGAGTGATGATAATGATAATGTAAAGGGTACTGATTATAATGGTGATAATGATGAGGATGATTACGAGAAAAAATAGTCTTTATGTTCATGAGGATAATGATAATAAAATGTTTTCAGATTATAATGGTGATGGTGTTAAAGATGAACGTGATCGTAGAAACGGTAGCCGTAAAAATGATAATAGCAATACTAACATCAATGATAAATAACAAGAAGCACACTAATAGGAAGAATATCAAGAAGTAACAGCAACAGTAAAAAAAATCCCTTTCTTTCACCAGGTAAACCAGGAGCGGACGTACCAACAGCACGTGGTCAAAAGACTGCGAGAAAGGTTGCAGGAGATACAGAGCTATTACGAACAGGTGGTGAGGGGCCGAGATGATCAGCTGGCAGCAGTCAGGAGGCAGCTGGAAGGTGTATGGGGGGAATAGTGTGTAGGGAATTAGAGATGTATGTTGGGGGGCGCGCGCGCGCGTGCGTGTGTGCGTATATGTGTGTGTGTGTTTGTGTGTGTGTGTGTGTGTGTGTGTGTGTGTGTGTGTGTGTGTGTGTGTGTGTGTGTGTGTGTGTGTGTGTGTGTGTGTGTGTGTGTGTGCACTTGTAAGGATGAGTGGGAGAGTAAATGTTTACTATTGTCTATTCTGTGCTTGGGTTTGGGAGGGTGGGTGGGTAGGTGTCCGTGCGTGTAAATGCCACTGCGTATGTGTGTGCGTATACGTGTGTGTATGTTTGTGAATCCATAGCACATGCTTCGAATCACTATATTGCTGGAAATCACTGAACCGTACATCAGACTGAAATAAACGTTTTGCTTCAGGAGCTCGTCGCGACCACGAGAAGTGCAAGGAGCAGCGAGAGGTCATCAACGAGAGGCTGGCAGAAAAGACCAGACAGTACCAGAGGCTGCAGGTTGGTATGTGTGGGATGAGGGGGATGCGCAGGGGTAGGGGATTGGGCAGCGACGCCAGAAATGAAGATGGGAAGTGTGAAATGAATGCATTTCTGACTTTTACTTTACTCTATTTCCCTCTGTTTCCTCTGCAAAGGTTTGATCCCAGTTAACAAAGCATACGCTCGCGTTTCCGCAGACTCTATACGACACACTAAGGAAGCGCGCCGGACCTCCGACAGGCGTAGGATGGTCCCCTCCCTCCTCCCAGCCGCATCCTGATCCTCGGCCGCCCTTCCGCTGTGCTGCCGCTATCGGGCCCGCGCTATATCCGCCGCCGAGTGGCCACGTGTCTGCCGGTACGGATGCGGCAGCGGCGGCGGTAGCGGGGGTGGCGGAGGTAGCAGGGGTCGGCCCGCGTTACCAGCAGGTAGGAGTGTATAAATAGATTCTTCGTTGGTGTTGGAATTATATTTCCTTCTTTCTTTCACTCTGATCCTGAAATTAAAAAATATATATATATAACATGGATGTTGTCGTTTCATTGTTGTTGAAGTTGTGAATATTTCCTACGCCTCCCTCGCGTAGAAGGGGGATAAT
>NC_091579.1:19124679-19129940 GCF_042767895.1 Penaeus vannamei
CAAGAGTTTTCCAAGACCTCTGGCAAGTTTAATAACTGCATAATTAATCGTACACTATGTGGATGTACTCTAATTTTATGTCTATACAAGCGTGCGTACGCCAGTCTAGGCATACGGGTTTGTATGCGTGAGGGGGTTGTGGATATTCGTCTTCTATCTGATTCATTGGATCGATCCCTTAAAAATGTGTATGCCGACTGGTTAAGTATTGCAATAAATGGAAGTCCAGCTATATTTTCTAATATTAGCCTTATGTATTCTAATATATTACGGAACAAACCATTTATCTGTTCATGGAAGTTGGAAGCGAATTGTTCCGTCATTATGCAAATAATTCGTTTCATTTGTGTCCAGCATAGTACTTCGGACATCGGTCAGCAAGAGAATTACAATATTTTGACGGTGTACTTTTACTGGTAGTTTCATTTTATGTTAGTCAAGTGTTCGGGGAACTCCCTACTTACATCTAACAATGTGTCTGGATTATTTGTATTAGTTACTTCCAAAATTTTTGCGTTTTCATTGGTCAAGTCTCATGGCCACATGGTCCTTTTTATTTTTTAATAGGTTTGGAAAATGACTTTCTTTGTGATAGCAAAGCTTCCTTTAATGTGCAGGTATTTTCAAATGAAACCTTTGTTACACAAAAAATCGCATTTATTCATACATGTACGGACTGTACAGCCAGAAATAAAATCTTAAAATTAAGTAAAAAATATTTGTATGAACTGTCCAGAGTACAGCGAAATGCCCTGTACACAGGAATGCTTCATAAGAACTATACATTTTTTTGTGTGTGACATGCATCACTTTTTTGTATTTTCCAGTTTTTATAAATATTTTGAGTATACAATTAAGTGGCAACTTGAGGACACGGGCTCAGCTGCATTCCAGAGGCGGCAGCGGCAACAGTTGTCGCAGCAGCAGCATCGAGGACTTGTGCAGCAGCGGTAGTCAGCACTTTCGTCTTAGTACTCTGTGCCGTTCCACGTGTTGTGTTCGTAGTTCCGACGTCCCTCAGTATGGCTGGTGCCTCGTCTGTTGCCGCCCACGCTGGCTCTTCCCATCGTACCCTTGGCCGCCTGGTAAGGGCCAACACCGCCATAAATAATCAGTCTCGTTGAACACTAATAGTAAAAGTTGCCCCCCAAATATGATATATTTCTATGCTCAACCATCCTGAATTCTTGGGGCGGACATGCACAGGACTAGGTATGCATTAGAAAAAAGTAAAATTATACAGTTTATAAACATTTTATCCTACCACTCAAAATTCACTCATGCAATTCGCCATTTTTGTTTCACATTATCTATACACAATCAAGAGCCTGATACTTACCATAGTTACCCGAATAGCCTCCACCGCCATAGCCATAGTAATCATTGCCATAGCCATAACCACCATATCCCCCATAACCACCATAACCGTAGTCGTAGCCACCTGAAAGTGCGGAGAAGCACGTAAGACTACGTTTTTTTTTTTCTTTTTTTTTTTGGACTCGCCCCCCCTTTTCATACTAAGATTCAACAAAGAACAAAACAGGCGGACGAATAGTGGCTAGGGGTCTTGGTTCAGATTTTCTTAAGGTTCCACATACCACATCCCACTTCTGAACATTTTAGTATGGGAAACCTTAAGACAAATCTCGAACTTCGCTGTCTCAAAAAATATTAAGGTACAGAATAGTAAAACTCACCGTATCCGCCATATCCACCACCATAGCCGCCCTGGCCATAGTTGTAGCCTCCTTGGCCCCAGTTGTTGCCCCAGCCTCTTCCTCGGCCGCGCATGCCGCCACCGCGCCCTCTCATACCTCCACGCATGCCGCCTCGCATCATGCCCATAGCATCAGGCTTGGGTGTGGCCTTCTTAACATCAACCTCATGGCCGCTGATGCTCTGTTTGGGGGTCTTCAACAACTCTGTGACAACTGATTCCTGTTCAAAGGTGATGAAGCAGAAGCCTTTGCGCTGATTCTTGGTCTTGTCGAATGGCATTTCAACTTCGACAATGTTACCAAACTGATTGAAAAAGTTCTTGATCTCGTCGTCTGTAAGTTCGGGCTTCAGGCCACCAACAAAGATCTTGCCATGACGTGCTTTGGCTTTCTTGGGGTCGACCTTCTTGCCATTAATGACGTGGTCTCCAGCATTGATAACCTGAAACAATATAAAATTATGCAGGGGAAATTTCAATCAGCTATCTGAAGGTTCAAGATTACATCCCATCTTGTCAAGTTCTGTAACCCTAATTCGCATGAGGTACCGAAAATGCAATGCCAAAGTAGAAGGTATAGAGGATAATCCTCTTTCAAGGTTAAATGCAATCTTAGGAAAGACCATTTGGTAACTTCTTCCCATTGCCAACCTTTTTCTAAATAGATGCAATATCTCAATACAAATGGAGCAACATGGGTAATCTTTCAATTATCCTATCCATCATCACAACTCACCTTATCAATAGCATCTGAGGTGTTAAATACAATGAAGGCAAAGCCTCTTGATCTTCCAGTGTTGGGGTCTGTCTTGACGTTAATGCTTTCAATGTCGCCATATTTGCTGAAATGTTCTCTAAGCTCCTCTGAAAAGGCAAAAAATACTTTAGTACACATTGATATTTCTTTCATAAAACCTAGGATATTAAACCTCAGTATGTGGTAAGATGTCTTCTTGTTACTCAGAAGCAGAACTGAAATGATCATCATGACAGGTATATTGCAATGTATTTCAAACATTTCATAAATCAACAAATCTGCAATATTACTTACTTTCAGTCGTTTCCCAACTGAGGCCACCAACAAACAATTTCCTGAAATGGAACAAACTATTAGAAAACTTGTAATGGTAGGTCATTTGAAGTGACTTCTGAATCAAATGTACTGTACCTTAAGGTGAATTTCTGCTTCAAGATTAAGATGGCAGGGAGCTTACTGCACAAATCTTTAACCCACTTCAGCACGTCAACTAGATGGCAAAATCGACTGGCTGTCTGCTTTAAACATTATTCTGAAAACAGTCTGGGCAAAACATGGGAATAGGGGAAAATGATCAACCAAGATGAAAATGGATGTGTTTGGCTACAGAACCTGGACCACAAAAGGAGAAAAATAAAAAATAAAAGAATAGCTAAGACCAAAGTGAGTGTTGACCGTGAATCACTAAGATAACACAAGATAAATACCCTGGTGGTGATGCGGCGGGCTACAAGGGGGCAACATTCTTCCCGAAGTAGCTGCCACCTGGGAGGAAGTAAACAAGTCGCCGTTAGTTGGGTTTTGTTTTCCCTCCGGTGTGCCACAAAGCCTTTCTTTCTTTTCTTTGTCGTTACGTTACCTTTATTTGCTTTCTCTTTACTTTACCAGTTCAGTCTTTGGCATTTTAAGAGACCAGAGAACAAGAGCTTCCATCACTTAATGTTGCTGGGACTTGACGCAACGAGGACGTTTTATACTGTTTACACAATTTCTACACTGACGTTGACATGCGTCATTTTTTACGTTACTGTGGCTCAGCAACTGCACATGTGGTTGGAACAAAAAAAAAAAAAAAAATACGTAAAACTGTACAGATTTCCCCACCCGAGTATCAATTGTAACAAAAGACCACAAATGGCTTCCAAGGGGCATCCTGAGAAGGTAAAGACTGTACCGAAATGTAGGCCGTTTACAAATGTATAATCTTAATAGTACGAACCGAGATCAAAAGATTCATTCTCGAAAAAAAGTCAACGAACCAACCCGAACTTTGTGTATACACAAGGAGAGGAGCATGAATGATACAATTATGATAAGGATATGTGAATAGATATATATATAAATGATCGAGTAAAACCTGGAAATTAGAGAAGCTTAAATTATGAAATTATAAAAATAAAATGATTACAAACATGTTCATGATGCTTAGGGTCTGTAAACTCCCTGGATTTGTTACTTTAGTAGGAAAAAAAGGAAAAAGAAACTTCTAAAAACCAAAAGGGTAACTAATTTACTTTCATTCGTCTACAGTTTAACATTTTAGTACCAGGGTGTTTCAGAAACTTGAGCATTTAATATATTGGATAGGATGCGGTTTCATGGCTCCAGCCTACATAGTCGGTACAGTCGCTTTTCTTTGTCACTAAGTATGTTCGGCCCCAGGATCGTTCCATCCCAGGGTCGGTTCAACACTTGGGAGATTGACTCGTTAATTACCACTCACACTGGCTTAAAACTTAGCGGATGGCGGAGATATTCGCCGATTGAAATGTTACACTTCGGGATTCCTGAAGGGATCAGGATGTCCCCATACGAAGCCTCAAAAGCCCATTTAAACAAGCGTAGTAAAAAAAAATACAAAAACTATTTTCTGACTGAGTTGATGCTTTAAGAATTATTCTTTATGAAAACTTAACGTTCAAGAAACGAAGATAAGCGTCACAACGTACCTGTCGTCATCCCTGCCCGGAGCGTCCGCCGCGCCGCTGTCTGTCCTATTTTCGGCGTTTGTCTCCTGTGCAGGCTGAGCGTCGCCGTTCTCCATACCGTTGCCCTGGAAGTCGCCGCCCGAGTAGTCCTCGGAGAAGTCCTGTTGTTCCATCTCCTGGTCAGCCATATCTTAACAAGAGTTAATTTTTTTTTTACTTAAGAATAAGCGTACGCGTCCGTCACGTATGAAGTCCAGCGGCTGAGAGAGGTTGGAGCGACCCCGTCGATCGATCTCAGAGGAAAGAGACTCGTTTCGTGATGTCATCGTTGCCTCGACCAATCAGCACGTCGGAACGCTAATACTGCGAGCTTAGGCCGCACTGCGCATGTGCCAGCTATGACGCTTCTCTTCGGCGTTGCTTCTTGGGAATTTATCGATTTTATTTTGTTTCCTATATTTTTTGTCCCTAAATGGCTGGGCATAATGTACGTATGTATCGAACAATCAAATGAACTAAAAGTCACTGATGCAATGTAAGATTAGATTCATATTCAAAGCTGAACGCTGTTCTCATAATTCGTGTGAAAAATTAGAGTGAGGAATATTTTGTTTAGCAAACAAAGTATTGTTTTCTTAAGTCAATACGATTCTGCATTTTAAACAATTTAGGTAAAAGACGCCATACGTGCAAAACAATCTATAAATAACCAATTCCTTTGAAAAAAGGGGGTGGACGCATGACATCCTTTTGAAACGTACCTCCCCTCAGAAGCTGCCATACGCTGTATTTTATTTAATAACATATAAACCACTACTCTCTATTGAAACTACTCATCTCCCGTGAAGAGCTAACTATT
>NC_091579.1:19130440-19137940 GCF_042767895.1 Penaeus vannamei
AAATGTGTTTATTTTGGTAATATTGTAAAATGAGGTAGTAAAGCAGCGTGACCTTCATGGTCGTTGATATTTGAAGGAATAAGTGGAATGTGTATCGATAGACGTGGAACAATACTTAATTTCAAACTTGGGTATTGAGAGACGAAAGGAGTGTCATGCTCAGTATTGCCCTTGGTAGCCTAGAATCATCTTTTAAAACGATTTTGGCGAAACGACAGTCATGCTAAATGTTTTTGTCTGCTTGATAACAGAATACCTCCAGCAGCACATCCCCACACGAGGGCGTCATGGCTCAGACGTCGCGGGTCCGGGGAGTAACATAATGCTACTTTCCTGCTATGCTGATCCTCACCCTGGCTGGGGTGACGCTGCCTGCGGACGGCGGGGTGGAAGGGCGCCTGTCTTGTGAGGTAGGGGGAAGGACTGGGTAATCGAGGTGTGCCTGCCAGTGGAGTTTAATGAAGACGTCTGCCTGTGCCTACGAGTGAGAAGCGAGAGGTTGAGGGTGGGGGCGTGTCTAGGACAGTGTGTGTGTGTGTGGGGGGGGGGGGTACGTGTCAGTGCCTTTGGTGTCTATGAATGGAGAGGAGGGGGGAGGGTCAGTGTGTTTGGGAGGGATGTTGATCGAGTCTGTAAACATCGAGGAAGGAAGGAGGATGACAGTATCTGTGCGAGAAGATCGTAACAGGACATGGGAGTGAGGAAGTGAATGATAATACCTAGATACACAAAGATGAATTCGATAGTAAGACGAGAACACGTGCATGACACCAACAGCAAGAGTGATGTTAGCTGAAGTGGCAAAGAAAAATTATAAGCAACGGAATACGTGCCACTTGCTAATCACATTCCGACATAACGAAGTCGCTGCCGTATAAATAGTTACTTCGTACAATTCAGGAGTTATAATTCTTCACGAAATGTTAACTCACCAAGATATTCTCAGCACAGTGACGTAAACGTTGGCGAAGGGAGTGGATCACACAAGAACATACACGCGCGCGACAACAAAATCCACGCTGGAATAACAATCGCTACACACGTTCGGGGAATTAGACCGGTACCGCAAGGAGCAGCCGTGACGCACCTCCCACCGACGTTAGACCGCGGCCACTACTGACGCGTCGATCCCGGCGAGGTGGCGACTCTTTGGAGGAGGGGGAAGGTGGGGTGGGGGGGGGCGGAGGAGGGGTAGAGGGTCTCTCCAAGGGGACGGGGAAGAGAGGGAAGGGGGAGAGCGGCTTCTCCCGACAGCGGGCACTCCTCCCCCGCCACATGTCTGCCTCTACCGCGCCACTCCTCATCTTTAGTAAGATTTGTATCATATTGCAAAGACTATAAATTTGTATCGTATTGCTAAGGACATTAATTTGCAGCATATTTTTAAGGCCATTCATTCCTTTTTAGGGGGTGGTTTAGCATTCTCTTCTAATGTTTCTCATTATTTGCATTACTTTTCATTATTCCTTTTTGTTTTCTTTCATCCTCAAATCGTTATTTATGTCTTTTCCTATTCATAATCTTTATTCTTACTCTGTTCTTTTTCTGAACTTTTAATCTTTGTGTCCTTCCTGTTCGTTCATTTAAACCTAATACTTTTAATCGACTTTTCTTTGTTTCCAATTCTAGTAGTTTCTTTGTTGGCATTCTTACGCTCTTTTCTGTCACCTTTTTTTCTTTCCTCGAGTTCTTTCTCTCCATTATTTCTTTGCCTCTCTCACTCTCCATGTGTGTTTGTATGTGCGTGTGTGTGTGTGTGTGTGTGTGTGTGTGTGTGTGTGTGTGTGTGTGTGTGTGTGTGTGTGTGTGTGTGTGTGTGTGTGTGTGTGTCTGTCTGTCTGTCTGTCTCTCTGTCTCTCTCTCTCTCTCTCTCTCCGCGTGTGTGTATGTGTGCCTCACTATCTCTCTCTCTCTCTCTCTCTCTCTCTCTCTCTCTCTCTCTCTCTCTCTCTCTCTCTCTCTCTCTCTCTCTCTCTCTTTCTCTCTCTTTCTCCCTCTCTCTCTCTCTCTCTCTCTCTCTCTCTCTCTCTCTCTCTCTCTCTCTCTCTCTCTCTCTCTCTCTCTCTCTCTCTCTCTCTCTCTCTCTCTCTCTCTCTCCCCCCTCTCTCTCTGTGATACAATTACAGTGTCGGTATATGACAGCTTTTTGACTGCTTATAATTTATTGGCTAAAATTTACACGTTTAAAGTAATCTAAAAGCCAAACTAGTTGTATAAAACACAGATAAATATACAGGCAAATGTATATGTAACTAAATTAGGCTAAAAACTAAGTTTAAAGGTAATATGCAACTAAAACATTCCATTTACAGGAATTTTAAAACTTTGAATACTATGTACAGCGTCTCAGAACACAACTTGGAATGACAGTGTTCCACATCCTTGTGTATTTAAGAATAGATTGTCTCTGGTAGTACCATGTCCCGCAGCGTGGCTCCTCCAGTGCTTCCGGCACTCTCTCCGCGGTCCTAGTGGTACGTTTCGTCCGACGAACTGGCTCCGTTTGGATTCTGAACAAAACGGTGAGACCCGCCACGTCCCTCCGGTACTGGAGACTCGGAAGGTTGCTTGAAATCCTAGGATCTTCACCACTGATTACGATGATGGCTCTGGCTTGTATTCTACCGAGGAGGTCGAGATGCTTCTTAGCAGCCCCTCCCCACTTCAGAGGAGCATACTCTATTATAGAGCGTATCTGAGTTTTGTATAGAACTCTTCCTTTTACATGAGAAGCCATGGAATCCGTCTTGAGGATGCAATGTTCTCAATGTGTCTTAAAAGTATTTTTTTTCTATTGTATGAAATACCAAGTATTTCTATTTCATCTTGGGGTTGCAGAGCTTTACCATCAAAGAAGTTTGATGGTTAGAATTCTGTTAATCACCATGAGTTGAGTTTAAGTGTGTTGATGTCACTGCCTCATCCTGGGTATTGTAAGTAACTGACAGTGTTATATCGTCCGCAAAAGCTTGCGCAACAGGAACCAGATGCAACAAATCGTCTATGAAAATGTTCCACAAGAGAGGCCCAGAACACTCCCCTGTGGCACGCCTGCCCTAATTACGTCCTGTGATGATTTTCTTCCATGCAGGACAACACAGGTTGAAAAGTGCACCATCTACGCCAACTCCTCGTAGCTATTCAATCAAGGCGCCATGCCATACTCGATCGAAGGTTCCCTCGATATCAAGAGCTACCATAGCAGTGCTCTGGCCACGGTCAAGGGCAGTACTCCAGGCAGAAAATGATAGCAGATGGAAATCAGCAGCTGAGTGTTTTTTTCTTGAATCCAAACGTGGGATCACATCAGGTTGAGCTTATTAAGATGCTCTATGAGCCGTGCACCAATTATCTTTTCTAGAACCTTGTTGACAACAGAGCAGTGTAACAGGACGATAATTCTTGACATCTGATTTATGCCCTTTCTTATGAATTGGAACAATATTGCTCAGTATCCATTTCGATGGTCATTTTCCTTGCTGTATACAATTATTAAACAGAAGAGCAACTGGGTTTGAAAGTTCATTAGAGCAAATCTTAAGTAGGCGTGGGCTTATTTCGTCTGGACCTACAGCTTTTGTCTCTTTGAGGTCCTTCAGGATTCTTTCTACTTCTGTATTTGTTGTCTTCATTTTAGTCAGTTTCTCCCGAGTCATTACTGGCTGCTTTGGGGCTGGTCTGTCTGGTTCAACCACGGTAATTTGTTGTGCCAGTACCTCAACCTTTTGCTGAGTAGTGAGTGCCATAGTGCCATACTGTGTGGTTTTAGTTCTCTAGTTTCTCCTTGCTTTTCTTTGACTAGAATCCACCATTGTTTAATTCCAACTTGACCAGTTTTTAGCACATTCTTGATTTCTCTTTCCCACTGCCGTATAGCCCACTTCTGGGTGGCTACCGTTTGAGCCGTAGCTTGTCTATGGACTGCCTTGTTGTATTCAGTAGGGTTGTGTTTGAAGTTTAGCCATGCTTTGTATATATGTAACTATTACCCCAGGATTCCATTTGGCATCTCGGTCCAAACCATGGCTGGTCTGAGTGCATTGAAATGTGGACAGCATGGGGGACCCACAAATCCTGGATCTCATGTAAGGAAGATGTAATCTCACTCTCTCTCTCTCCGCATGTGTGCATGTCTCTCTCTCTCTCTCCCTCCCCCCTCTCTCTCACTCACTCCCTGTCTCTTTCTTTCCCACTGTCTCAACCTCTTTCTCTCTCTCACTCCATATTCCTTTCTGTCTCTCACTCCATATTCCTTTGTCTCTGTCTCACTCCATATTCCTTTCTGTCTCTGTTTCTCACTCCATACCCCCCCCCTCTCTCTCTCACACACATTCCCTATCCCTCTCTCTTTTTCTCTGTCTCAATCTCTCTCTCTATCACTGTCTCAATCTCTGCCTCTCTCTCTCTCTCTGCCTGTCTCTGTCTTTCACTCCATATCCCTCTCCCTCTTTTCTTTCTCTCTCGCACACTCGCTATCCCTCTCTCTCTCTCTTCCTGTCTCTCACTCCATATCCCTCTTTCTCTCTCTCACACACACACTCCCCACCCCCCCTCTCTCTTTCTGTTTATGTGTTTGCTTGTGTGCATGCATGCATTCATACACACACTCACTGTCAGGGTTTGGTTTCCCTAGACTTTGGTGGGTATGGATGGAGACACATTTCTGCTTTAGCTGTTTATTCAGAAGAGGTGGATGGTTGTATGGCGTGGCAGTCTCGTAATTGTGCAAGTCCCGGGCAAAGGGGAGGCCAGGGGCGCGTCGACCGCAACGCGCAAGGGGAGAGGCAGTGACCCGAGGTCGAGTGTGCTGTAGCATTGAAGAGTAGGTCGCGGGTCACTAGCTCTGGGGACGTGGCTAGCTAACCCGAAGCCGTAATTAGTTCCTCAGATCACTCGGCATACGCTATTAACCGTCGTCCTCGACGGGATGGTGCTGGCGTTCTCTGAAAGAAATACACTGAGGGCAGAGACAAGGTGAGAGACAGGAGGGCAAACAAGGGGTGGAAGGTTGTGCGATAGCAAGGGCCGTAAGATGTAATCAAAATATGTCACATTGACAGTGTTAATTCAATTGTTTACATGAATTTCAATTTATATTTATTTTTTCAATAATTCACTGTCCAATAATAGACAGAGGAGCATGCTTAGGGAGACAATTGCAATAGTCTGTGAGGACTTGCCTGAGTTGCAATTGCCTCATATAGCAGGAGGTGGAAATCTACAAGAGATAAGCATGGTGCAGAACTTCAAGGAAGCAAAAGTTGTTGCAGTCCGCAAAGACGACAAACTTCCTTGGAAAAAAATGCAACAATACAGAGTTCAGCAGTGTGCAGTGCAATAGTGCACACAGTATACATCACTAAGTGTGCTTCAGCACATACAGGAGAACGTTTTACTTAACACTAATTACATGTTCATAACCCAGCTGGGGGGTCGTCACCAAGGACCATGTAATAATGGTGAAATGAGGTTCGTGATTAAGTTTGATTAATAAGGAAAATGTTTGAAAAGCAAGTCAGCATACTAATGATTATCGTAAGAAAGGAAAGAAATAGAAAATCGTTAGGATGACCAAGGTAATTTCACATGTGATGACTCATGAAAGCGAAAATAACGAACAATACGAAATTGCAGTAGCTGGCATAATATAATTAACCTCTAACATCGAGAGATAACTGAAATTAAATATAAATATAAATAGCTTGAATGTATTTTTCAGTCAAGTGGAGTCAGATGGCTAGAAGTAGGTATCTTCTACCTAAGGTCAAGTGAGGTCATTATCCGAATATTCGTTTAAAATAGCAAGAGCTAGTGGTAAAAGATTGAAATTGAATTTGTGAAAAAATAAGCACACAGTGAGTGAAAATTTTAATTAGGAAATTACCAATGAATGAAATAAAGAATTTACCATACATGAAGGATTAAAGAAAAAATATATCTATAAAGAAGACTAATAATTATGGTGAAATATACTTCAGAATGTGCACAAATATTCAATAATATTATTATTACAGCCAGATATATTCACGCAAACCTAAAGTAAATTCATCACATCATTGTGAATTGTACTTTACGGTAAATAAGTCGATAATGAAAAAGGACAATGACTATCGTAATGTTAATTCATGTTACCAAAATCACAATATTATACAGAATAAACTGAAATGTGAAAAATGGATGGGTGGGTATGGATGGAGACACAATTCTGCTTTGGTTGTTTATTCAGAAGAGGTGGCTGGTTGCTTGACATGGCAGTCTCGTGCTTGTGCAAATCCCAGGCAAGAGGGAGGCCAGGGTTGCACCGAGCAGAACGCGCGTGGGGAGAGCCCCAGAGGAGCCGCCCGGGCAAGGCGGTGATCTGGGGTCGATTAAACTATAGCACTGAAGAGTAGTTCGCGGGTCACTAACGCTGGGGACGTGGCTAGCTAACCCGAATCCGTGATTGGTTCCTCAGACACACACACATACACACACACACACACACACACATACACACACACATACATATATATTTGTGTGTGTGAGAGAGAGAGAGAGAGTGTGTGTTAAGCCTCTAGGCTAGTACAGTGGTAACAGTGGTAACGTGTTGGCCTCTCATCCGAGGGGTCAGCAGTTCGCGCCCCGCCTAGGCGTGAGAAGTTGCAATTGTCGACCGGAGGTTACTGCTGTGGCTGGGCACCGCGGTGGGTAAGGACTAAGCTCTGTCGCATCAGCTCTAACTAACACACGTTGATCGAGTCGACATTAGTCGGCAGAGGCCGGGCTCCCTCATAGCCCGGGCGAGGCTCAGCTTTGCATATCGGACTTATCATTACCCTTGCGTGTGTGTGTGACACAATTCTGTTTTTTCTTTATTGGTTGAGGTGGTTGGTAGTGTGGCATGGCTATGTCTCGTGCTGTGCAGTTTTGGGCAAAGCGGAGCCCAAGGGCTCGCCGAGCGGTAACACGCGTGTGGGAGCGACCCCAAGGGGAGGTCTAGTCAGGGCCAAGACCCCGGTCAACTGTTGAAGCATTTAAGTATAGGGTCGGGATAGGGTCCCTATCGCTGGGGGACGTGGCTAAGTAACCCTCCTTCTTCAGAGTGTGTGTGTGGGGAGAGTGAGAGAAAGAGAGAGAGAGAGAGATTGATTGATTGATGGCTACATAAACAGGTAGATCGATATATATATATATATATATATATATATATATATATATATATATATATATATATATATATATATATATGTGTGTGTGTGTGTGTGTGTGTGTGTGTGTGTGTGTGTGTGTGTGTGTGTGTGTGTGTGTGTGTGTGTGTAAATATTGATAAATATGTATCAATATAGATAAATAAACATGGTTAGATTTATATATCCATATACAGTTTTCTTGACTTCTATTACTCATACCCCTGTCTCAATATTTTTTTCTGATTCCATATACTCATTACAATAAGCAATAGTTCAATCCTCAGAAAAAAAATGTGTAAGACACGAAATATCAGACTTATCATTTAGATTG
>NC_091579.1:19163413-19175913 GCF_042767895.1 Penaeus vannamei
ATCTATCTATGTGTGTGTGTGTGTGTGTGTGTGTGTGTGTGTGTGTGTGTGTGTGTGTGTGTGTGTGTGTGTGTGTGTGTGTGTGTGTGTGTGTGTGTGTGTGTGTGTGTGTGTGTGTGTGTGTGTACGTATGCACACCCACATACGGACATACACACACTCAAGGACATATACACACATACATTCATAACAACGTAAAAAAATAAAGTAAAAATCACCGACCGCATCACAATATCCGAACTTGAACTATTGCTTAGAAAAACGGTCAGCCAATGATCAGTGATCCGATACCTGTTTCTTCCGGGCACTAGATGACGTGGAGTTAGTGATCCGCGATGGCCTGAAATTTGAATGGACAACTCCAGGTTATCCCAATGACTACGGGGATGGCACCAACATGACACTCACCGTCAGGGTAAGATGATTTTGAATATAGCTGAGTCATGAGTAAAGGCCTTCATCTATCGACTGAGTAATAATTCATCGATTTTCATTACAGTTTCCCGAAAAACAATCGCTATACATTGCTACTATGATTTTCAATGGCCCGGCCCGCATTGCAGGGGACACTTGTGAATACGACTACCTACTATACACCTCCCGTGGCAAAGAGCTGCGGTCAGTAACGATACTGCAATAGATGAATTCTGGTATACGTTTCACGCTCCAAATCAGCACAATGATACATACATGTAATCGCTTTCAGACCAACGCCTTTTCCACCCTCAGATACTGCTCGGATTTCAGCAACACGACGATAATAGAGCCGGAATTTAATGGTTCTTCGAGAAACTTCACGCTGCAGTTCGTGTCCTCGGCCGCAGACAATGCTACGGACATTGGCTTTAACATGACTCTGTCGGGTATGCTAGCCAAAGGAATGTTTGATATAGCTGAGATATTTGAGTATATTTGCATTGTATTTCCTTTTCTTTGAAATTTGTTTACTCCCGAGATAACGTACGAATTGAAAATATAAATAACCAATACAGAGGTGATAACATGTCAATATCATAATGTAATGTTGATGTTCTGTTCGCAGCATTCGACGTTTCCATAAAGCCGTTCCCTGATGCAAAATACTAAAGCAAGACGATAAATATCGGATATCGTACTGCTAATAATATTGGAAAGATTTAGAGGATTATGGGGATGATTAACATAGATTATTATTATTAGTAGTAATATTATTACGATTACTATTATTATAGTGATAGCAATAATAATAATTATTATTATTGCCGTTAATGTTATTCATTATTATTCTTATTATTATCATTATTATCATTATTATTATCGTTATCATTATTGTTGTTATTATTATCATTTTTATCATTACAGCTATTATTGTTATTACTATTATTATGATGATCATTATCATTTCTGTTGTTGTTATCATTATGATCATTGCAACTATCATTATTATCACTGTTATTATCGCTGCAATTATTGTCATTATTGTTATTATTACTATTATTATTATTATCAATTGTCGACTATCAATATAATTATTTGTAGTAGTATCATTATCAAAATTATGATCATTACTAATATTATAGTTACTGTTTTTATTATATTTATTGTTATCATCAAAATCAGAATCAATATTACTATTATCAGCACAAATATTGATAACATGGCCATTCTTACAATCAATGGATTTATGATTAACATGCTCCACTACTGATTTTTGATTTCATTGTTGCACTTGTTCCCTCTGCGTCAAATATTATTTCTAAGGCTAGATAGATAGATAGATAGATAGGTAGATAGATAGATATTCATTCTCGATAAGATGTGTGCCGCGTTCTGTTAATTAAGCAATACAAGGAATGAATTAATCATTGGATAATTTTTTTTTTTTGGTTTGTTTTACTCTTTCACAATTAAAATGGTTAACACCCACATGTTATTCAAAGAGAGAGGGTGAGTATAAGAATGATGGTGATAAACCTCCTATATGGATGAATACTGGTGGGCAGTAGTGAGAGAGAAAGAGAGAGAGAGAGAGAGAGAGAGAGAGAGAGAGAGAGAGAGAGAGAGAGAGAGAGAGAGAGAGAGAGAGAGAGAGAGAGAGAGAGAGAGAAAGCGAGAGAAGGAGAGAGAGAGTGTCAGCATTTTGTGTCGAGCAGGGTGCGCATGGGAAGAGACTCCCAGATGAGCCGTTCAGGTCAGCCCGTCTTGAGATCAAGGATAAGGATAAGTCCAATATGCGAAGCTGAGCCTCGCCCGGCCTGTGCCGACAAATGTCGACTCGATCAACGTGTGTCAGCAAGTGCTGACGCGACAGAGCTTAGTCCT
The DNA here is from genome assembly GCF_042767895.1 of Penaeus vannamei. Classification (NCBI taxonomy): domain Eukaryota; kingdom Metazoa; phylum Arthropoda; class Malacostraca; order Decapoda; family Penaeidae; genus Penaeus; species Penaeus vannamei. The sequence goes on from NC_091579.1 coordinate 19,165,715, forward strand.
TACCCACCGCGGTGCCCAGCCACAGCAGTAACTTCCGGGCGACAATTGCAACTTCTCGCGCCTGGGCGAGGGGTCGGCGGACACGTTACCACTGTACTTGAGATGGAATGTGCTGTAGCTTTCAAGAGTGGGTCGCAAGTCCCTAGCGTTGGAGACGTGGGAAGGTAATCTTTGTTCCTCAGATGGCAAACTGGGGGGGGGAGGGGTTGTATGATATGATAAAAATATATCACATTACAATGACAGTGTCAATTCAAATATTTGCATTATTTTTCTTTTCATTTATTTTTTCAATAATTCACTGTCCAACGATAGACAGAGGAACATGCTTAGGGAAACAATCGCAATAGTCCGCGAGGACTTGCTTAAGCTGCAATTGCCTCAGATAGCAGGAGATGAAAATCTACAAGAGATAAGCATTGTGCAGAACTACAAGGAAGCAAAAGGTGTTGCAGTCCGCCAGAACTTGTCTTGAACGACGAGCTTCCTTGGGAAAAAATGCAACGATGCAGAGTTCAGTAGTGTGCAGTGCAATAGTGCATGCAGTATACGGCTGACTAATAGTAAATGTTCTATCTCATTTCACTGAAATTGTCTATCACACGTCACCAACAGCAATTCGAGGCAAAACGATAATGAAAACTGGTAATGCAGTCCTCATACTTGAGGAGCGACTCATTACATCGAATATGCTTCCTCAAGACAACATTTGCACAATAAAAGGTAATGCAAGACAAGAATACACGATTGGCGCAAGTCGATTATCTCGGAAACAGTACGCATGTAATTCTTGTACAATTAGCGGGTTTCTGCGGGACGATGTGCGCATGTGGCTGCGTGAGTGGTGAGGAGACGAGTTTTAGTGAATCGGTGAGTTATGAAATGAGTGTCAGGGTATAACACAATAGAAAATAGAACGCTGATAGATATTTTGTTAGTCATTAGTAATTTGTCAAAGTAAAAGCGAGAGTAAAAAAAAGAAAGAATGGAGTGAGGGTTGGAATGAATAAGCTGAGGGGATGAGGAGTGGGTGGACAGGAGGCTCAGGGAAGGATGGGGTGGGTAAAAGAGGTATGGGTGAGGATGGGGGGGAGGGTCTGGTAAGTAGGCGAGGGTGGGATTGAGCTCAGTGAACATAATCACAGATCTGACTGCGAAATCATACAAAATGGTACTTTAATTAGTACGTAAAATGAATGAAACGGTGACTGGTCTGTTGCAGAACAGACTAAGGCGCACAGCAACGCGTGTACAGGTGAAATAGCCAGTCTTGAATTTTGTAGACAAGGGGGTTAGTTGAGGGTATGGATTTTATGAGTTTCGAGAGTCAACAACAACAACAACAAAATAGTGAAAGAGGAGGAAGAGAGAGTATATATGTTTTAAGGCGAAGAGGACTGCATATAATTATGTAGTGAGAAAACTAGATTCAGGAGGTAGAGGGTATTTAAATGTGTAGGTTGGGAAGATGACTGCAAAACCTGCTTCGAATGTGGTTTTGGAGCCATCAGTGAAAACATGCGTACTTGAGGAGTGAATAGGAATATGGTTAAGAAAGTGAGTGAGGAAAACAGAGGGAGGTATATCTGACTTTGGTGGGTCAGGATATACCGAGGAGCAAATTTGGGGCTAAGGTTTAAGTCACGGAGGAACTAAATTGACAGAGAAGGGCAGAGGTTGGAAAATTGGAAAGGGGAGTATTCATGCAGACGATGAAAGGAGTTGGTAAACGGGGAGATGAGGTAAAAGTAAAAATTAGGGATTGACGAATAGTTAATTTGGTGGAGGAGTGTTGGTGAAAGCGTCCAAATCATCTGAGAGAGAGAGAAGGGTAAAGCGTCGAGAAAGAGATAGTATGCCTGATTCAGCGTACAGGCTCTCAATTGGGGAGGAGCGGAATGCTCCTAATGCTAATCGGAGACCATTATAGTGAATTGTATCTAAATGATTAAGGTGTGGCAGAAGCAGATGAGTATACATGGTATCCATAATCAAAAGTAGAGAGAATCAAGGTTGTGTGAAGATAGAGGAGAGTTTTACGGTCTGACCCCCATGATATGTGGGGCAGAGTTTATAGGATTCGAAGACGTCTTTGAGCTTTTTCTTTAATGGAGAGAATATGGTCTCGAAAGGATAGTCTGGAGTCGAAGATAACTCCAAGGAACTTTTCCGAAAGGCAGTATTGTAAAGGAGTGGCGTATAAGAAGAGAGAGGTTGGGGTTTTGCACGTTTGCGTGAGAAGAGGATGGAATAGGATTTGGTGGTGGAGGAACGAGAGCCATGATTTGTAGCCCAGAAAGATGCTGATTATATTGCTTACTGGAGGATTTGCTGGAGAGATTTTATGGATGGACCGGAGGCATAGATGATTAGGTCATCAATGTAAAGTGATGATCGGGTACCTGGTGGTAATACTGATATAAAGTTATTCACAGCTATAAGAAATAAGGTAGTGCTGAGAACACTGCCTTGTGGGACGCCTTCGATCTGAGGATAAGAGAATGAAGTGGAAGAAGCAATTTTGACTTTGAAGGTGCAATTGGAAAGGAAGGATTATATAAAGACCCATGTTTCCGCGTATGCATAGGAGAGCATAGAGAGGGATGAAAAAGATTGAGTACACATGTCAAAATGTGTGGGACGGTCAGAGTTAAGGGTAATGAGGTCGGTTGTGGACAGGAAATAATCTAGGGATCTACCACGACAGGTTGTGATGGTATCACCCCAAAGAGTGTGACGGCAGTTGAAATTGCCTGTTGTAGTTGAGAGTAAGGTTTTGGAAGCGTTAAAGTCAATAGTAATAAAGATGGAAAACTAACCGGAAATAACTGTAATCCATCGTTGGAGAAAAATACAAAGAACAGTGCAAGGAATGATGATTTGGATAGAGTATCTAGTGTACAGAGTTTTTTGGTGAATTAGTTTTGAGGATTGTGTGCCAGAGTGAGGGGATGATACGAATTGGAAATTTGGAATTGGTACTGGGAGATGTGTCATGAAGGTTTCTTGTAGACAGATGATGGATGGGTTGTAGGTATATATGTCTTTGGGAACGGTAACGAATGTTCCATTGAAGTAAAGCCATGATTAATCGAAGGGTAATAGCGATAGGTATGACTGTTTTAATAATAGGGGATTAGGTATCTGAGGGTTGAGGTAAAGGATCAGGAGTAGTGTCCTAGGGTTCAATAGGAAATTGGGGTCTGGGGGAGGGTATTGCAATAGAAGAGATTCACGTGTATCCAGGGGTGGGTGGGGGTGGGAAGGATAGTAGGGAAGGATAGCTTTTTTTTTTTGGGGGGGGAGGGGGGCGGGGTATTGGTTTAGGTGGTTGAGAAGATAAGGTTTGTGTAGACAGATGAGGTTTTGGAGGGGGGTGGCTTGGGTGGTTGAGAGGATGAGGTATGTTGGGAAGGGGTAGGGGTAGGGGTAGTAGGGATTGGGGTAGTAGGGGTAGGGGGAGTTGGGATTGGTGTAGTAGGGTTAGGGGGGATGGACATCTGCAGTCACTCTGATTGTAGGTCGAATGGGGATAGAGGTATTAAGAGGGTGATTGAGAGAGACGGTCATTTTCTTGGATTATGTTCAGGGAAAGAAGGATTTTTGGTTTAGGCAAGGGTGGGGGGGGGGTGGAAGAGGGGTTGGGGGATGTCAGGCGGAGGAGTATGGATTTCGGCAGTCACTTTGAAGGCATCTGGAATCTAGGTAGAGAAATTGATGGATGGCTGAGTGGGAGGAACTTTCTCTTGTGTCATACATAGAAAGTTTCTAATGTCTTCAAGTGTTTCTGGAGGGGAGTTGGGTAGGGATGTTTGGGAAATGAAGGATCTTTTATGAGGGGGTGAAGAGTGGGTAGGCATTTGAGGATATGAAAATGTAGTTGAAGGTGTGTATGAGGTAGGTGAAGATGGGGTTAGGCGTTTAGTTTGTCTACTGCGGTGTGTGGGGAGTTGAGGAGTAGGTAAAAGGGGGTTGTGGATATTTGAGTATCTGGATATAGGATGGAAAATGGGTTTGATTTGGAGATAGGGGTAGATGTGGTAGAGTGAGGAGTAGGAGGAAGATGTATTGTTGAGGATGCAGAGATAGTTTGGGTAGAGGGGTGGGAGGGGAGAGGGGTAGAGTCTTGGATAGTATTGGAGTATGGTCTGATCGAGAAACTTCGTTTGCATGCTTCTTGTCTGGCTTCTCGTAGGGTAAGGCCGAGTTTGTATCTGAGAACTGCTACTTCTGATTCAAATTTGTAGGTAGGGCAACTCCTATAAAATATACTGTGTGGGCTACTAAAATTGCCATGTGTACGAAATTTTGCGGGGCAGTTTGCGCGGCCGTGACCAGGTTGTGCACATAGAGGGCATCTAGCTGAGGAGCGACAGTGCTTTGTAGGGTGGCCAAAACGCCAGCATTTCTGGCATTGCCGGGGAGGGGGTCGATAAGGTCTGACCTGGTATGATTCTCCACCGATATAGACCTTAAAGGGAAGATCATGTCTACGGAAGGTAATCTTGGCAATAATAGTGTGGAACTTTCGGCGACCTCTCTGAGGGATTGTGTAACACTCCACTGATGTTGCATCATAGTCTGTAAGTAAGTTTAGCAGTTTTTCACAATATGACTATTCCCTATTATACGTAAAGTATTTATTTGGGGGAAGGGAAACTTCCTGTACAAGTATTAAGGGAGGAGTGGGGTTGTACAGGAATAGGTTTACCAGTGAGGTCAACCAGGTTAGATATTGCACGGAATTGAACCTCAGATTCAACTGTGACAAGGCGTGAACGATCAGGACGGATGCGGAAAGGGATCTTGCCTATTTGTTTTTGAAGGCATTTTTGGAAAAGTCGGTATTGTCAGAGTTCTGGGCTGTAGAGGGAATCACAAAAAATCTATCCCATTTGGCTGGGCCAAACAGTATTCAAAAGAGTTGTAGAGGTGGGAATTGTAGAAGGACGAGGTCGAGAGGCGGAGGGTGTGGCAGGAAGAGATTTAGTGATGTGTTGGGGGGGGGCAATGAGGTTGAAGAGTTGTTATAAGGGAGGGGGTGTAGAAAAAGGAGGTATTTGAATAGATGGTGTCAAGGACATTGGGGTTGAGAAAGGGGTGTTATTTGGAGGTTTAGTTATTTGGGTAGATGGTTCAGGGTGGGTTAGGTTGATGGTAGGTGTCGCTGGGGGAGTAGAATCAGTGGTCGGAGCTGTGGTCACAGGGGAGTCAGGGGTCGGTAAATAATTGGGGTCAGAACTAGGGAGGTTATCTGATAAAGGGGCAAGCTTAAATGCCTCTAACAGAGGTGCAAAATCTTCATTACTGGCCATGAGAAGCCTGAAATAAGTGGGGAGAATTAACAGTCCATCCCTCAGGGTCCCCGTGAGGGATAAGGATTAGACAACTACCAAGGGAATACCATGCCCGTGGTTCCCTGAGGCCGTACATGACTCACGAAGTCAGCCTTTCATCCTTTCAACACGGATCTCACATTTCAGGAATTGGCTAGAGGAAAGGATAGGGAAAGTAAGGGAAAAAATAAAAGATAGAGGGATAAAGTCCATGCAAAATTAGTTGAGTCGGGGGCCGTGGCCCAAGGTAGGGATCATCCCTAGCGTCATTACTAGAGTAGGGAGTATGAGAGAAACCTTGTCGACGTGCTTCCTGTCTGGCTTCGCGTAGAGTGAAGCCATTTTTGAGAGTTGCTACCACAGACAGCCTCTATAAAGTACATTATGGGGGCCGTCGCTGTTAGCACATGTGCGTGTTTGTGCAGAGCAGTTTGACCGGTTATGACCGGGTTGGGCACATATGGGGTATCGGTCTGTGGAGCGGCAGTGTTTGGCAGAATGTCCAAAGCGCCAACAGTTTTGATATTAACGGGGAGGAGGTTGATATGGACGAACAGGGAGAGATTGTCCACCAATGTAGATACGAAAGGGAAGGCCATGTGTACGGAAAGTAATATTGGCAATGTTCGTCGTTTTCTTTCGATGACTGTGAGGAGGAGGGAAAATTCGGAAATCAAGCGAAGTGCAATAATTACTGAAATATATATGGAGAGAGTGAAGGGTCGCTTTTGTTCCTGTTGAGTTATTGATGCGAGGAATATTTTTGACCTGCCTTAAGAAATAAGTATATTTCGAAAATCATCATGGAATCTTATCACATTGTTTTATTTCAATTCCTTATCATATTTTCTATATAAAAATTCTTAAACATTGTTGGAACTGACTTTTCATATTAATATTCGTCAGACGGAAATATCCTTCATTTGCATTATCCCAGAACCGTATATTAATTAATATATGGCTTTTCATTATCCCAAGCAGCTGCTTAGGATAATGCGGCTATTTAGATAATGGTAAACTTTTGATATCTTATTTGGAAAAGAGAATAATACTCATGACAATATTTCATACGCCATTTCATTTTCTAAAGGTTTACAATCAATTCATTGTTCGCTGGGAAATGCCCAATCTGCCCCGGTCTTAAGACTGTCACCTAATAATTTGACACTAAATGATATGTTAATCCGATGAGTTTCGCAGCACCTACATTCTATATATCCTACAAACACTATATTAATGCACCGCTGCACACATTCACTGCATTTCATTTACTTCATATATTTTCACCAACAGTTTTGGAAACAATATAATGAATTAGGTTTACTGACAATGCGCTTTAAATTGATTTTTATCTTAAACTTTAAACTGATCTAATCAATATAAATACTTTTTTTGTACATGTACGTGATTGATATAATCAATATAAATATTATAAGTATATTATTGCGAGGGGCGGAGACAGGTAGCCCATCACACCCAAGCTGACCCTAACCAAACCGTGTTTCGCGATTCATGAATGCGACTGGAGGTCGTGGTTCGTAGGAGGCACCCAAACGAAATAAAAGGAATTCACGGGAATCAATACCTAAACCTTTACACCCAAACGAAATAAAAGAATTCACGGGAATCAATACCTAAACCTTTATACCCAATTACCCTCGAAGTTTTGTTGCTAAAACCATATATCAATGTTTGGTGTGTGAGAGAGAGAGAGAGAGTGGGACTGAAATATAGCAGATCGCTCTCCTCGCTTTACCTAGCGAATCCAGATCATCCCCTTCTCTTTCCCCCATTCCTAACTATGCCCTGGGGCCGGATTCTCAAACGCGTTAAGGCGCCGTATCTCCTTAAGGCGCCTTAACTTACGGCCTGCGATCTTACGGCCCATGCACAGAGGAAGGGGCCCGCCATATTGGTGCGAGTTAAGGCGCCCTCGGTTAAGGCAGGGGGAGAGCAGCCTTAGCGAGTTACGGCGAAGCGTAACTGACATTTTTCAACCCTAGAACAATTAATACATTACAATTTGTATTTTACTCAATTACGGTGTCATTAGGTGTACATAAACTAATTGTGGAATCCTAGATAAGGCAACAAGTGTAGTATTCCAACATAACTGTGATTTGCTTTTCCCGATAGATGCAACCACACACCGTTTTTGGGGTGAATAGAATTCTATGATAGCTTTCGTCGTGCTTCGAGCTAATCTAGCGCTCATTTCCTTCGCAAACGAAGCGTAACTACGATATCGGTCCCGATAGCTGGGGAGGGCATGATACATATCAGTTAATTTGAGGGGTAAGTTCGAGAAACATCATTAGAATACTACAAAGCATAGTATATTGATACATCTCTTTCGCCACGTGATGACCTATTCCATATCTGTTTGGTTCTACTGAGTGTCTATGTTCACATCACGTTCACGCTCGAATCTAATTGGCTCACATGATTTCCCTTGCCTACGTCATCCGCTACAAATCCGTCTGATTTTCCGTCAATCTTAACGACTTTTTGTCATTTGTCGCGGCATTGGAGGCGTAAGCTTACTGCGGCTCCTGGATATTGTGCATTTTATACCCTCTGTAACCGTTATTATCAATTTGCGCAGAAAATGGTAGAGGCAAATTCTTAAAATGATGTGTTGTACCACTGGGTAAGCTGAGATTCTTTAATTTTGGTGTGGGGTTACATTTTCAATAATACCAATTTTGTTGAAAAAATTTATCATGCCACGGACTGGACACAGCGTTGTGTTTACGAAATCAGCTGATTGGCATTTACGGCTTGTGATTGGTCAAGATACCCCAAGAGCCGCCTGAAACGGCCGCTGTGATTGACCACCGAAGATCCGACGCCTGAAGTGATTTGCGGCTCTGCGGGATTTCAGGCAGGGATAAGGCGGCTTAAAAACGTTTGTGCATACGAAGCTAAGTCCGAGATACGGCGCCTTTGACGGGCCTTAACTTAGGTCGCCGCAGGACGGTTAAGGCCCCCAGCGGCCTTAACTTAAGGCTCTTTTGAGAATCCGGCCCCAGGTTGTTTGAAGGTGGGCCACCTTTCGGGGCAAGAAGGGCAAGATCTCTCGCTTTTGTTGTTGGGTGTACTGATTTCACGTCTTGGTCTTTGAGGCAGCCGAGTAAGTATTCTCCACAATCTGACCAATCTTTGGTATCGACTGGGCAGTTTGCTGGGGGGATAGAGACAGTTCCGGTACAAGTATTAAGAGTTGGATGAGGTTCTGCATGAATGGGGTTGCCAGAGAGATGTTAGCTTTGTTAATGCTATAGTTTGTTTCAGATGTGACTGTTACGAGACGAGAGCGATCGCGTCGGGTACGGAAGGGGATTCTGCCTACTTGTTTTTGGAGGCATTATTAAAAGAGAAGAGGGTTGCCTGAGTAAGGAGCTGCAGAAGGGATCACGAAAAATCAGTCCCATTTATCTGGGCTACATAGAGTATTAAGATATTTGTAGGGTTGGTGGTGGTAAACGGTCGGGGACGTGTGCAAGAGGGAGTATTGTTGAGGGGGGTAGTATTACGGAGAGATGGAAAATAAGGTTGTAGGGTAGTAATAAGGGATGATGGGGTGTTTCATGAAAAAAGTTGTAGTAGAGGTGATGAAGTTGAGGAAATTGAGAGAGTAGGAAAATCTTCTGTAGATTGAGTCTCGGTTTGGGTAGGTAATGCACTAGTAGACATTGCGGAGTGGGTAGTAGTTGTAGTGTTCTGAGTCGTGGTCAAAGGAGAGCCTGGGGTCGGGGAGCCGGAAGAGTTTGTATTGGTGGGGCTATTTGATAAAGGCTCATTGCCCCTAATAAGGGTATTACGTCTTCATTACTGGCCATGGGAAGTCTTGACACCTCAGGGTCCCCTTGAGGGGTAAGGGCTAGACATCTACAACAGGGGAATGCCGTGCCCATGGTTCCCGCAGGCCGTTCAGGACTGGCACAAAGTCATTCTCTCAACACGGCTCTTCCACCTTAGGAAGTAGATAGTAGAAGGGGTTGGGGAAGGGATGGGCACAGAAGAGCTGGAGGGAGAAAAGACCATGCAAAATTAGTTGAGGTGAGGGCTGAGGCCAAAGGTGGGGAATATCCCTGCATTGGGTCTCACTCCCCGCCTCCTAATCCCCCCCTCCCACGACGATAACGGGCCAGGGGTTGGGGGAGGGGAGAGAGAAGGCCGTGCAAAATTAGTGGAGTTGAGGGTTGAAGGTCAAAATAGGGGTGAACCCTGGCACTGGGCCTCAGCCTCCATCTCCGTCTCCTAAGCCCTCCTCCACATTTGGCACCAATGGACAAGGGGTCGGAGGGAGGGAGGGAGAGAAACAAAGGGGAGGGGACTGGTTAAAATATAAGTGCTAGACATCTAAGGTCATATAGCACTATAGGAAGATATATTAAAGGAGGGGTGAAGGGTGATAGTTGCTATGCGTCAACTATCTAAGGGGAGGTGATAACTGGAGAAACAGAGGATGAGGAAAAAATACATAATACAACTCCTAACTCATAAACAAGGATATGTTGTAATAATTTCCACTCATTGATTCCACTTTTTTATAAATGAAATTTCACAAAATAAAATGGTAAGGAAAGGTTTCTTCGACATAAACAGCACCGATCAATCATAAATGAATTCCATGGCAATTTCCAGCATTCACACCAATATATACACAAGACATAAAATGTACATTACCCTAAACTTTTTATTCTTTATAAATCTCCTTAGCTTAAGAAGAGAACTGTTAGGATACAGGATAGAAGTTTGGATTTATATACAGGAAATTCAGTCTGACTATGAACATCTTTAAATATTATCCAAGATAGAGATAGAGAAATTTGACATTTCCAATTGCCATGTGCGAAA
>NC_091579.1:19194989-19200620 GCF_042767895.1 Penaeus vannamei
CAAATTAGCGCTATCAAAGACAATAACATTATATATTCTAAGGAGGAAGAAATGTGTGAAATCCTAAATGAGAAATTTCAGTCAGTATTTGTTCAGGATCCATGCTTTGATATGGCAAATACCCGTACAGACGTAAAGAACATTGAAAATATCACCCTCAAAAAGAACGAAATAAAAGATTTGCTAAAAGGAGTAGACCAGACCAAAGCAGAGGGACCAGATGAAATTTCTAACTGGGTTCTTAGGGAATGTGTCGAAGAGCTGTGTACTCCTTTATTGTTAATATTTCAAAATTCACTAAGACAAGGTAAACTACCAAAAAGTTGGAAATTCGCAAATGTTACACCCTTATACAAGAGCGGCGACAAACAAAACCCACTAAATTATAGACCAGTTTCATTAACTAGTGTAGTATGCAAACTGCTAGAAAGAATAATTAGAAAACAATGGGTTGAAATGCTTGAAAAATACGAAATGATATCAAATAAACAAATTGGTTTTAGAGAAGGAAGGTCGTGTGTAACAAATCTCCTCTGTTTTTATAATAGAGTATCTGAAATATTACAAGAAAGAGACGGCTGGGTGGATTGTGTGTATTTAGACTTTAAGAAGGTTTTTGATAAGGTGTCTCATAGAAGACTACTATGGAAACCAGAGCACCTAGGTGGAGTGAAGGGTAACCTACTCGCTTGGATGAAATACTTTCTTCATGAAAGACAAATGAGCACAGTAATTAGAGGAAAGCATTCTACATGGCGACGAGTAACCAGCGGAGTGCCTCAAGGATCGGTGTTGGCGCCAATTATGTTTACTATTTTTGTCAATGATTTAGAGTCAAACATAAGCCCAGGTAGTTATCTGAATATGTTTGCAGATGACGCAAAGATACAAAAGAGGGTAACAGACAACGTCTCATGCCAATGCCTCCAAAGTGACATCGAGAACTTATTCACGTGGAGTTGTACATGGAAAATGGAATTCAATACCAATAAATGCCATGTAGTCAGGTTTGGAGAAAGTAGAAATCGCCCACTATTGCAATACAAATTAGGGGACGCATTATTAGACACAGCAGACAGGGAAAAAGATCTTGGGATAATCATAAATAGAAACCTAAATCCAAATGACCATATAAATGAAAAGGTCCACAAAATGTTAGGACTGATTGCCAACATGAAGAGGGCATTCGTGTATGTGGACGAAGATATGGTAAAGAAGATTATTAAAGCAATCATAAGACCAGCTCTTGAGTACGGTGCAGTGGTATGGAGTCCACACTTGAAAAAAGATATTAACAAACTGGAAAGAGTCCAAAGAGCGGCGACAAGATGGGCGCCTACCCTAAGAGATCTGAGTTACGAAGACAGACTACAAAAATTAGGACTTATAACCTTGGAAGAAAGAAGGAAAAGGGGGGATATGATTATGCTTTTCAACTGCATTACAGGAAGAATGAAGATAGATAAGGATGACTTTTTGATCTTGAACACAAGAAGAACGAGAGGACACAACAAAAAGTTGAAAGTAAAAAGAGGTGATAAAGATGTCAAAAAATATAGTTTCCCAAAGAGAATTATTGAATCGTGGAACAGTCTCCCAAATCAAGTAGTGTGTGCCAAAACTGTACATCAATTTAAAAAGTTATATGATAATTTAGATATAGCAGACGGGACCACCTGAGCATAGCTCTTCTTCCGTATCCAAACAACTAGGTAAGAACACACACACACACACACACACACACACACACACACACACACACACACACACACACACACACACACACACACACACACACACACACATGCATACACACGCACACACACACACATATGCATACTCACGCACACACACGCACGCACACACACGCACACAGACTCAAACACACACGCACGTATACGCACACACGCACGCACACACACACACACACACACACACACACACACACACACACACACACACACACACACACACACACACACACACACACACACACACACACACACACACACACAGAAGTATGTAGATATAGATTTAGGCTCTATAGAAATTAGGGCATACACTCACACACATGTATGCATTTTTTCATGAATGCGTAGGTAGCTATTGGCATAATAGGCACTTTACTTTTTTAGTCTATTAAATATTTTGTTTATATTTTATATATATTTATTTTATTTTATTTTATATATAATTTTTACCTTGCATTGCAGACCAGCTATTGTAGTCCTGCTCATGTCAATGGTGAATGACAAGCAGCCGTTCATCCTGCGCTGTGCTGTCCTCTACTGCTTCCAGTGCTTCCTCTACCGTAATCAAACAGGCCAAGCACAAATCATCCAAACTCTTCTTCCACAAACAGCAGATGGTAAGCTAACAGACTTATGTCTCATTAATGCTGTATATAGAGGAATAGACTTTGTATGAGGGGAAAACCATGGTAAAAAGGGATGTTGATTTTATGGGCTTCTGTTTAGCACCATTTTTTAAGTCAAATTCTGATTAGATCTGCTTCAGATATTGTTTGGAAATGCATTACAGTCAAAAATTGTCTTGTTGCTGTAGCCACCTTATTTCATATTTGTCCAGAAACCAAACTTTGCTTCATGATAGGTTACACTGTGCCTCTAGATGACATGCATGTCATGCTCAATGGAGAATTACCATCTCACTTGGGATGTATGTCATTGCACCATTATAACCCTCTTGTCATCCAGATTTTGTCCTGTTGTGGCATGACTGTATTAAATCCATAAACATGCTGGTTGCTCACATGTGTTGTGCCACAGTGTTTATGTATAGTTATGGAATTTTTCAGCATCATAGTCAGCATAAAGGCATTAAGTTTGATATATGATGTATTTACTGTTATCCATATATCCATACAATATGTGTTTGAAATTTCAGACAGTTTATAAGCTTCTTTATGATGAAGCCAAAATTTGGAAGTAATTGTCCTATCAAATACATTGTAATATGAGATATAGTTAGCTTATGCAGACTGTTCCAAAGCCTTAAAACCATTTCACTTTATCTGTTTCTTATCTTTAACACTCATACAGAACAGGCTCCATTGTAAACTTAACATATTTATAAATGCATGTATAAATGGATAGCAAAACAATCATCATATTTTAACAATCAGCTTAGCTTTGGAAAAAAGGCATGGCTTCTTGACAGATATGAAATATGGGGGTTATGGTGATTTTACTTGCTTTTTACCTGCAGACAAATAGAACGGCTTACTTGACAATTTTTTTAAGAGACATCATTTAATGTTAATGTACTGTTCCCAAAGTGCAGTGCAAGGTCAGTCTGAAATGTCCTCACCAGAAATAAAGAATAGAAATATTTTTCCTACAGATAGAGCATTAGTTCTTAACTTGATGTTATTGGGTTGCCAAGAATACATACTATGCCCACTGTATCTGTTTATTGATTGTCTTTACTCATAGATGGCGCCACAAGTGCTTAATCACCAAGGAGTTAGTTACTAGTCTCAGACTGGAAATTTGGTGGTGCACAGCAGGTTGTGCACGTTTCTCTTTTCACTGCACAGTTCTCCCTTTCCTATTTGTTTGTCACATAAATTTGTCGAAGTACCTGTTTACCGTGCAGCGTGGATTGGCCCATGCCATCAATGTGCAGCATCAATGACAACCCATTTTAATAGCATAGAAACAATGAATGCATAATGTATCATCTATCACTAACATTACATTATGTAAAATGATATGCAACAATGAATAGTGCATTTTTGGGCAAACTGAAAATTTAACTCTGCAAGTTACGAAAATAACATGCCCACACATGTAAGGAGGTTTCCAGTCTGATACTAGTCATGCTTATGTCATCTATTTACCCTCTTCCTTGAACTGCAGGAAGATTCTTTTAACTATTTTTATTGCTATTACAATAGTGTTGTTAGTAACATTATGATAATCATAATGTCAGCAACAAGAATAACAGCATTGATATTAACAGCACTAGAAAAAAACATTTATCCCAAAAACTTAAGGAATGGAGAGTTCCGGGAAGGACACATAGGCCTACTAATTGGTTCCTTGATAGCTAAGTACTTGTGGAATCATCCGTGTGTAAGCAAACTTCACAAAAGAAAACGACAGTAGATATTGTGATTACCATTAGGTTAATTTAATTCCATTGCTGTATCCAGTATTTGGTGTTATAATGATAGTAGAGGCATAATTATATTAAAAATTTTAATGACAACCAAGCAGTGGTGAAGTCTATATTTAGGATATTGAGTAAATTTGTGTATATACATTTGGACCTTGTACCTGTTAATGTTGTTTCCTTTTTGCATAATAGAACTTCTCAGATAAGTAAACTATTCTGTATTTTTATGCTTCCCAGCATAGGATAGAAAAAACTGTAGCACTTCAAACTGTAGCACTTCCAGAAAGTGAAGTATATGATCATTTACTTAAATATATGAAGAAATTTTTAGTAGTTGAAAATTATACAATGCTATACTATATGAAATTATGGAACCAGGTGGCTTTGTTAACAGATATGAACTAGGATATAGATGAACTCTTTAACTTGGCCATTATTGTGTGATTGTTTACATGTAGTGACAGTTTGTCCATTTACCCCCCTGGCTTGTTTGGTACTTTAACCCCCCACTTTGGGTATTTAATTATTCTTAGCTGGTGTTTGTAAGCAAATGTTTGGAAAAATTTAAGGTTTCACTTGCATCTGATCATGATGCCAAGCAAATGATAGCACTACTGTTGGAAAAAGACAAGCTCTGAAGAGCTGAATGGTATGGCTATATCATGATGCAGTGCTCTCTGCAATATGCTTCAATACAGCCATGACATCTGGTGCTAATGGATAATTGTTGCCAAACAAATACATCTTACAAGATATTTTTTTGTAAAGATCAAGACAAACTGTAGTTTCTATAATTCTCAGGCAATTTGCTTGGCAGTGCTTAGCCTCTGTACCAAGCATAGTTTTGATGGGGAGGTGGGGTTATATTTTCTTCTTTTCCAAAGCATTAGAAAATGATTGTAACAATAATGGTGAAGAGATATGAATTTTAGGGATAATATATAACTAGTATAAAATCAAAATCACACTTATTTTCTTTTTCTTGTTGTTTCAGTTAATGGCATGCTTGTTAGAACCTTTACTCTCAGCAATAGACAAGGTTTAATTGTATATGTACACCAAGGAATTTTTCGTAACATTAGCAGACAACTATATACCGTCTTATTACAATTGTTATGGATATAACTATTCCTTTTAATATATTTTATGATCCTAGTTAGATAACTCAATCGTTAAGACCTATAGAAAGAATGCATTACTTTTCATATATTTAGGAAACAGTATTTTTATTTTTGCATTGATCTGAACTCTGATGCTTACTCAGACTTCCTTTTTCTTTGCTCATCTCCAATAAAATTTCACGCTGGGGCCAACAATAGAAGGTACTTGGTGACGAGACATCGGGTCACCACAGGTTTGAGGGCAGTGAGCGAGTGTAGTTGTTTCTGTTGCTCATGCAGCTCATGCCTGTGAGAGTGTGCTAACCTGTACATATTTGCCTTCAGAATGGAACATCAAGACTGAATGACTTGACTAACAAATGCATCATGT
>NC_091579.1:19216120-19218620 GCF_042767895.1 Penaeus vannamei
TCATAATACGAAATGAAAAAAATGGTGTTGTCTGCGACCGCAGACAACATCAAAGGATCTGGGAGAGGAGGAACGAACGTAGGCGGCTCTCGTTGAAAGGGCTCGAAAGATGGCGGACGTCGTCAAGGTGGCAGCTCGCATGGAGCTGATTGGAGTTCTGTGAGAGGAGATTCAAGGAGAGATGTCGCTACGGCCACCGGGAGAAGAGTGATTACGCATTGCTGATACTGTAGCTGGCCGAGCTGCTGCTATGCGGCGTGGATTAGCCAATCCTTTGGAGGTTGCTTTACAGTTAAATTTTGATATTAACTCTGGTCATGCCGTGCGTATATGGATGGGGTGATATGTTTTCTATGACTGGTAGTGTTTTGGGCCACTAGGTGTGATTTGTGTGTTTGTCTATGAGGCTGTTGTAGTGTCGGGCCGTGTTTTGTGCTCGTCTGTGTATACATGTGTTGAATATTTCGATGCTGTTGTTTTGCGTAGAGTTTCTGCAAATTTTAGTAAAAAAAAATGTGAGTTTCGGCGTGCGATGTGGATGAGTGAATTTGTTTATGTTCGTCTATATTTTCCGTAGGTGCTCAAAGGTGTTGATGTTCTGTATAGCTCTTTGGCCGTCATCTCCTTTTTTTCCAAACCCCGGACGTCCCAGGTTTGGGAGTGACGTCACAGATTGCCGCTGCCGGGCGCAAAAGATGCGGCGAAACTGGCCTACCCTTCAGTCTAGAAACGGCGGCGTGGGAATCACATTCAGAACGTGTATAAAATCTAACGGCTTCTCTCTCTTCCCCCCTCCTCTCCTCTCCTCTCTCTCTCTCTCTCTCTCTTTCTATCTCTTTCTCTCTCTCTCTCTCTTTCTCTCTCTCTCTCTATCTATCTCTCTCTCTCTCTCCTCCCTCTTTCTCACTCGCTCTTACTCTCTCTCTCTCTCTCTCTCTCTCTCTCTCTCTCTCTCTCTCTCTTCCCTCTGTCTCTCTCTTCCCTCTCTCTCTCTCTCTCTCTCTCTGTTCCCCTCCACTCTCTCTATGCTCCCCTCCACTCTCTCTATGCTCCCCTCCACGCTCTTTCTGCTCCCCTCCACTCTCTCTCTGCTCCCCCCACTCTCTCTCTGCCCCCCCCCCCCCCGCTCTCTCTTTCTCTCTCTCTCTCTCTCTCTCTCTCTCTCTCTCTCTCTCTCTCTCTCTCTCTCTCTCTCTCTCTCTCTCTCTCTCTCGCTCTCTCTCTCTCTCCAAGTTCATTTCCATAAACATGACTGCACAACCCCCCTCTGTCTCCTCTCCCTCTCTCTCTCTCTCTCGGAAATAAATATGACTATATAACCCGAAACTAGTTTAACTTTCAATCAAAATGTCAACAGGGCATAGGCATATCCATTCATAAATTCATATAGGGTGAATACCCTCATTGGCTTATGCACCTACAAATAACTGGCAACAAAACAGGCATTCAAACCAGACATATTAACTCTCTGTTCATAAAGATGTTATACACGGAAAGAGGTACGAGGATCCAGTATCTGGATTAACCCACCACAAAATATTAGAAACATCTCCAATCTAATTACTTTCAAAAGGAAATTGAAGTTTCTTTTGAATTGTCAATGGCATCTAATAATTAAATGAAAAGCCAAACCATGTACCTTTATTTCTAATGATGTGGCCAATTTATTTGATCTTATTTTATAATTCCCCTACGAATGAACTTGATATTATCTTCATTTAGTTTGTATTACTGTACACTGCCCTGCATATGAACAAAGAAGAACCATTGCAAATAATGGAATTAAGTCTTTTGACTTTCTTTCTTTCTCTCTCTCTATGCCTCTTCCTCTGTCTGTGTGTGTGTGTCTCTCTCTCTGCCTCTTTGTCTCTCTATCTCTGTCTCTCTCTCTCTCTCTCTCTCTCTCTCTCTTAATCTATCAGTCTCTCTCTACCTCTCTCTCTCTATTCAGTCATTAATATTTCTTTATATTTATTATCCGCATATTTTCACTTTCCCCTGCCTGCATTCATTTAATGTCAGTTACAGTGAACACGTAGCAACAGCAATACAATTACTCAAATATATCAAGTGATTACATGCAAGACATTTTCACTCGACAATAAGAAATATGTCTTCATCGCACCTCGCGTTTCGCGCGGTATTAGCGATTTCGAGCAGTGTCCGAATGCAATCATATGATAAATACTCGGTTTTTGAAGACATACAGTCAAAATAATATTCACGGATAATCTAAAAAAAATCTCTTTTTTTATAAAGTATATAAAACGTTTTATTTTATGAAAGTAATAAGCTTTATATACACGAAGCTGAAGCCAACGGATTTTTTTCGGGACAAAGTGTTTACGACTGGAAATAATGCAAATTTACATGGTGTTTGTATTTTTTTTATTATTATTATTATTTTTTTTTTTTTTTTGAGCTTGTAAATTGTTTTTTCCTTGAAGTACTATTGCAAAGAGATATGAAAGTTGTAAGAGTACAATAACCACAGGTGACA
>NC_091579.1:19243620-19246120 GCF_042767895.1 Penaeus vannamei
ATTGTTATTAGATATGTCGGATTGGCAGGAAGCCCCAGAAATACGCAATCAGGGAGTCTTCACACAGTTCATGCACACCAGACTCTTTGGATTACTGGGTCGCTTTGGGAAGGAAGTTCCCGCAGGCTTACTGGCACTGCTTCACTTGAGAAAAGAGAGGGGAACAGATTTCTTTTCCCACCTGGCAAACTAGGTAAAGTAGATCCCCTGCAGGCGAGAATTTGGGAAACACGTTTCATTTGCATCCCTGTGGACCTGATCCAAAGCCTTCAGGAATCCTGCACACAGGTGCCGAGAACCGTGGACCTGCATTGCTGGACCTGTTACAAAGCTGGGGGCAATGTAGCCTGTTGGAGGATCCCTCTGAACTGTAGGGTTTTCTAAAGTACTAAATTCGGTGGTACTAATCATAGATTGGCTTTGGCTACCCTCCAAGTTAACTTGTTGCCCATGCAATGGCCAACATATGCTAGGGGCCACAGAGGTATATCTCACATGCTCGACTGGTCAGAGAAGAGGAGCTGCAAGACAGGTTTACAGAACTCACACACTACTGAGGAGGTGCTATTGGACTTACAGCTAGACTATATAGTGAAAAGGGGCAAGGTAAATCGTGCAACCTAAAAGATGTTGTTTGATTGATTTAAAGATATATTGTCAACACAATGAAATACTACAAAACAAAACAATGAAAAAATATTAGTGGATTTTCATTATTAATGTTTGCATAATAATTTTACACTTTTGATCTAAAAAAATGTACTCGACTATCAGTGTTTTATCATAATTGTTGTCTTTGCCACTCCATTATTTTGTTGTTCTTTTGATCTGTCTTGCCACAAAATCTGAGCTCTCTCTGCTGTTATTCTCAGAAAAAAAATCCATCGTTATAGAACTGGTAGCAATAACACCGCTACCAGAATATGACATTATGGATAATATTGATCAAAATAACAATGACATTAACTTGGCGTTTAACGAAATCTTGCTGTATAAAAGTAACCATTTCTAGAAGATTTTAGTATAGAAATGTAAAAGAAAAAAACTTACTTGCTGTATAACTTCGTGAATGCGGCAAGTGTTGTGTTCGGGTTTGGGGTGCTGTTCGAAGAGGCACTCCCCGCATGCTGCTGTTTCGCACGTCTTGCACCAGAAGGCTAGTCTGACACCGTGTGCCTGGCAGTCTGTGTCTCGGTTCCCTGAGTACTGAAAGGAAGAAGGAAGGATGAGGTCTGCCTCTGCATTTATCTACTGGAAGACATTATAGTTGAAAAGTGTGACTTTGATGGTGTTAGTAACTGGGAGTGATGAGGATCATAATATGCCGCCTATGAGGTCATTCATACTTTATGTTTATATAGTCCAGGCATTTTACAACAAAATATACCTCAACCTGTGACTAATTGCAAAAGAAGGTTTAATACCTATTTTTGATTAAAGAAAGTCTCTTCTACAATAAATCTAGTCTCCAAAAATCTGAGCACAGGAAACTGACTAAAAACGTTTAATTGGAATCCTGTATGATGCTGCAGGAGATCGAAGCTATTTTTTTTTTTTTTTTTTTTTTTTTTTTTTGCTCTTTTTCCATATGCAGTACAACCTAACGGACAGAAACGAGTCTTGGGTTTGTAGCTCAGGTAAGATCATTATTATACCCAATGCAAGATAAATAACATTCACTAAAGCTCTTTTAACACCAGGAAAATGCCAACCATCGTGATGAATTTAGCCATTAAGCGTTGTGAACGCAAATTTTCATTTTCAACATTTCGATTGGGAAATCAACAAGTATATTATTAATTCGAATAAAAGAAAACCAAAAAAATTACTTCCGTTTATAAATTCAGCATTCTATCTTACTGATGTGGTTTGTGTAATATATAAAAATAATCACCAGAAACTATAACTATTACCGTACTTGAGGGTCACTCCAGAAAATGTATATATTTTGACTGCTGAGAACATGATGCTATACATTAAACCATTCTGGGAAACGAATTTCACGAAATTTCGATGTTTAAATTAAATCTGGGTATTATCCATGCCCGCCTTACCGAAACAAACAGCACAATGCAAGAGTTGCCAAAGTGCAATTTAATTCCGGCTAATAGAACAAGGATGTGTCAAATGCAGGGCAAGCAAGAGATATGACAGACACCTTGACCGTCCTTGATGTTGTAGCTGCTCATGATCGTTTCTCTCAATATGCCGACAAAACCCCGAAGAATGTCATGAACGGTATAAAAGCGAATGTTAATGTCGACACAGCCAGGAGCGTCGGAGAAAAGATCCTGTCTTCCATGAAGATGAAGATTACCACAGAGTATACATTCACATGAAAAGCCCAGGCAATTACGACAGCATCCAAGCGTTCTATAAAGGTTGACAGCGAGCACGTTCAAGCTGACCCTCAGCTTTTATTTCAGCAGCTAATCATCGCCTGTGATGACATTCAGCTCGAAGAATTATCTCAATGTGACCTGTGCGTTTATCCAACCTT
>NC_091579.1:19286120-19293620 GCF_042767895.1 Penaeus vannamei
CGCGCCAAGTAAACGAGTGACTGGCAAGGCAGGCGAAGGAGAGCCACTTGAGAAGGATCGAAGTGCAATTCAGCCGAAAAGTCTAGAAGAAATAGATGACGTGGAGCAACCAGAGGAGAAGATTCCATTCCTGAAAAGCAAAAGATTGTCAAGTGATGATGGCAATGAGAGTGGAAGCCCTCCGCAAAGAGAAGAAAATGTGATGCAAAAAGATGCTTTAGAGCATGAAAGTGAAAGTAATTAGCGCAATTTATATATTTTAAATGTGATTACATTTTACAGCATTGAAGTTTATCTAGATTTTTATGCATATAAATTAAATACATATATGAAACAGGAAACGTGTCTGCTTTATTATTTCCAATTTTGTGTCATTACAAAATGCCAAGTTCAGAACACACCGTCAAGAACCTTTTGTTAATGTGACCCCACATATCGACTTGTGAAAACAATTTATATTGTTATTCTTTCGAGGATTAAAAAAAAAACTCTTTAAGGACTGTCAGATGTGGGTCCAGCGGAAAAGGGCCTAATCATCAGTTCTTAATAATGGAGTTTTGTTTATTCTACCATTTGAATCTGAACACCCTCCGAAAAACAGCACAGCTGCTTATTAAAAGAATGCAAAAAAGAACATTTAGACAAAAATTGGGGGGAGAAGAGCACCCCGTCACCTCCCTTCCTCGCAGGGTTTGTCAGGGATCAGTTCCGTCTGGTCAAGTGCAGAACTGGTTCCTTGGAGAGTACAATTACTTATTAAATGTTATATGCATAAGTTTAACCCAGTCCAGGATTGCGCATTTATTACCACGGACCCAACAAGGCTCTATAAGAGTGGAAAAAATGTGAATTCCTTAGGCTTCCTTCAACAAAATTATAAAGTCCATGCTCTGGCGGCGATTCCGATGGTCTGTCATGGTTTCTGCATTCATTTTGAATTTCTTCAAGCCGTGTACTACAGCAATACGAAAACCTATACCCCGCTACCGGTGCTATGGCCTGAGAGGGAAAGGATGAGATTGCTATATATATGCAAGAGTTTATACTGAATATGTTATGAATATGTTGGTTTATGGCCAACTTCAACATGACCCATGTTTTTTCGTGGCTCGGACTCTTGAGCCATTATGTCCATTTGGAATAAGAGACAAACAGCCATCGCATGTTGCTTTTCTCTGCATTTCTACCTGAACCACGAGCCCCTACTTTCGGGATACGGCAAGCCTTCAGATTATTCCTAGGCAGGAAATTCATATTTTTGCTGCCACTGTGAAGCAATTCGGTGGTGTTTATGCAGTGATATTACAAAATTATCTTTTACAAAAAGTATTTCTGTTGATAATGAAAGTGTAATTGAAACGCTAATTAGTCGTTAATTAGTAGGCGTCTTAATTAGCAACCCCAGACATTTTGGTTTCTTAAATTACATCTATGTTCCTTTGAAATAATGTTTTATCCATAGCATCAATCAAAATATGTTTACCCTCTCTTTTATACAAAATCAGATTTGAGGGTCCTCATAACCCTCAGAATCCAAGTACCTTCATCTTATCCACAAACGCCAGGAAAAATCACGTCTGAAGTTGTGGATATAGTTATGGCAATGGATTGGTATCCGCCATAGGCTGGTGTCAATCATCTCTTTAAGGAGCTTTTGGGTGTGAGTGCCCACAGGTATGGCTGGTGTGCTGGAGATCACCGGGGAGAGCCGGGACGGCTCACCTGTCGGCTAAGGCCTTAGTAGGCCTAGTTGCTGCTTGCTGTGTCTTGCTCGGCTGGAGGATCGTGAGTGCTGAACTCGGCCCGGGTGCGGGAGCTTAAGTGGGTCTGAGCTGTGTAAGCTACCCGGGAACGAGGGGAGCCTGCGGTCCAATGGGCGAGCCGTAAGGTGTCCGTGGTCAACCAATCAGGTCTCGGTATGCATCGTCGAGAAGCTGCTGATGGTGAGGGCGAGAGGACAGGCTGTGGACCTGGACCCAACCTGGGGGAAGTATGCTGCGCTGCAGGTTGCGGGGGTCGGCTACAGGTACTCCCCTTCCAGTGAGGGAGCTAAGCGAGCGAACGATAACCGTGATACTCCAGAAGGCTGGGTATTTGTGTCACTCTGGGGTCACCAGTATGGCAATGGATTGGTATCCGCCATAGGCTCAGTCAGTTCAGTTCAGTTCAGTTAGATTTGCGGTCATGCTTCGCCCGGGCCTTTTCTCTGGAGTGGCCCGGCCTGTGTTAATTATTTCTAGTTAACTCAGATGTTTTGTTTGAACTGCATGCTTACCGCGGTGGCTGGATTGCAAGCAAGCGATCCAGCTGCCACGGTGAAAGCATGTTGCACACCCTTTTTACCAGCCCGGCGGCTGTGGTGGGTGGTCCCTGCCTCAGAAATTGTGTGTGTACACAATTCTGCAAGTAATGTAACAGGGTGGCGTTAGGCTCGCCGCAGTGTTTACATAACCTCCCAGTCTCACTGTCAATAATTTGCCAAGCGCATTGGTAACCTAGTCTTAGTCTGAATAGTATGACATCGGTACCTCTTTTTGTATTTGGAGGAAGGGCCAGTGGCTCATAGCCTGAAGCATCTGAGTACCACTTGGCAGCGAGCGATTTTGTGATGTTTTCTCTATGTGCTCCCCGGAGGACCGCACACGCTGCAGCTTTGGTACCTTGACTCAGTCCCCTTCGGCTGGGTTTAACGATCATGGAGGATGGGGGCATACCCCTGCCCTTTTCGGCTAGTTTATCAGCAAGCTCGTTCCCTTGTATGCCTATGTGGCTTGGGACCCAGTTTATGATGATTCTTCTACCTTGACTAAGGATTCTTTGGGCTATGTATAGTACTGTTGTCAAGAGGTAGATGTTATCTGGGGGCATGCTATGCTGTAAGCTGTCAATAGTTGCTCTTGAATCTGTATGAATGACAACGTGCCCTCCCCTCAGGGACGCGTGTGTCAATGCTTCCATGATCGTAACCGTTTCAGCCTGAAGCGTTGAGGCATTTTCAGTGACC
This sequence comes from Penaeus vannamei, assembly GCF_042767895.1. Taxonomy (NCBI): domain Eukaryota; kingdom Metazoa; phylum Arthropoda; class Malacostraca; order Decapoda; family Penaeidae; genus Penaeus; species Penaeus vannamei. Next base: position 19,289,125 of record NC_091579.1, read on the forward strand.
CTAATGGATGCTGTGGTATCCTTTGTTGCAAAGCCGGCGCCTGCAGTATGGTTTATTGGATCCACGGATCCGTCCGTGTAGTAAGTTATACTACCCAGCGGAGTTATTTGTTCAATGACCCTTTATGCTTGTGCCTTTAGGCTAGGCATGGAATATTGATCTTTTCTCATTGTGAGATTTAGAATTGAGAATTCGATCATTTCGTTTGCCCACAGCGGGGGTTCTTTGTAATCAGGGTGAGGGGAGTCCATACCCTTGGCAAGCAATGAATCTTTTAGTTGAAAGCGTATCAAAACTCTGGCTGTATGTGTGAGCCAGGAATTGTCTGCAAACAACTGGTAATCTTGTTGTAGGCGTCTGAGAACTCTTTGTCTTAGATAGGAGTTTGTGGGTGCCTGTAGGACCTTGGAAAGGAACTGTGCTGCCATTAGATCTATTCTAGTGTCCATGGACGGTAAATCAGCTTCCATGAGGAGGTTGATGACCTTTGTCCACTTAGGTGCACCTAGAATTATCCTGGCTGCTTCGTTTTGTATTGTTTCCAGTTTTTCTTTTAATGTTGTGCTGGAAGCAATGAGGGCGACAGATGCATAGTCAATAATAGGACGGACAGCATGTACATAAAATGACCTTAGTACTTTGTGTCTTGCTCCTATGTGTCTCCCTGTCATGACTTTCATGACTGACAGTCTTTCCTTGGTTCTGTCAAGCAGGTATTGGATCTCCTTTTTGAAAGTGAGTGTGTGTCCTATCCATACACCAAGGTATAGATAATCCTTCACCCATTCCAGATCCATACCCTGTATAGTGAGGTTTTTGTTTCTGACATTGGTTCTCAGTGCCATTGCTTTGGATTTTGCTGCTGATATTTTTAGACCCGTCCTACAACACTCTTCAGACACCAGGTTCAGACAACGCTGAGCTCTAGTAAGGCAGTGATTGCCAGAGGCTATGATTGCCAAGTCATCTGCATAAGAGATGATCTTGCATCCCTCTGGCAGGTGAATGTCGAGTATGTTGGACATGAGGGTATTAGACAGGGCTGGACTAAGAACCCCTCCCTGAGGAGTTCCATTTTCAAGTGGCATGTGCTGTGAGATGTGGCCTTGAAATCTGACATTTGCTGATCTATTTTTAAAATAGTCAGCTATCCAGGCCAAGAGTCTGCCTTTGACTCCTTTGTGGATTAGGGTCTCTTGAATGGCAAGTGGACTTGCCAACTCAAAAGCCTTCTCCAGGTCAAGGAAGGCAACCACGGCGGGGGAGGTGCAGATTGTGCTTAAGAGTGTGGAAATGCTATGAGCAGTGCTCTTACCCCTTGTGAACCCGTGCAGGTGTTCATGGGGGGGACCCGTTTTCCATCGGAGCCTGTTTAGTACCATCTTTTCAGCTGTTTTACCCAGGCAGCTGAGAAGAGAGATGGGACAGTACTTGCCAGGCTCCTTTGGCTTTGGGATGGGAACTATTGTGGCTTGTTTCCAGCTCTGGGGCACCGTGGCTGTTTGCCAGGATTTGTTGATAACCTGCAAGAATGCAAGTTCTCCTGCAAGGCCTAGATGCGAAATGATGGGGTGAGAGATCCCATCAGATCTGGTGCTGACCCAGACCTGGATTTGTATGATTTTCTTAGTTCCCTAAGAGAGAACAAGGCATCCGTTTCATCAGCTTCGAGTGCCTTGTCTCTTATGAGAGCAAGTCTTTCTGGATTTAAGTTTTGTTTTTCTCTCATTGGAAGCAGATTGTTGGTGCTGGTTCTGGCAGAGAACTCAAGCACCAATCTGTTAGCCTCTGTGGGTCATGATGAGTGCATTTCGGGGCTTGGCGGCTTGTCGCTTGCCTGACCCGTTTCCACAACTCTGTAAGGCTGGTCTGGTGCCCAAAAGATTGGCACCATTCCAGCCATTTTTCCTGCCTTACTCTGTTGGCAGTTTCCTTGGCATCCACGACAGCTTCCCTCAACAGGGCCAGATTGTCGGGAGATCTTTGCCGTCGGAAGTTTTTTCTACACATATTAACCCTGTGGTTGACCTCTGATCTCGTCATTATAGTACCAGGCGTCTTTGTGAGTTCTGGACCATGGGCGAGTTTTGGGAATGGTTTGTGAGGCTGCCTGGTTTATGGCCTGGATTAGCCTTGCCTCTAGCACATCCACGTTTTCATTATTGTTATTGGGTTCACTGTCTTTCAGACATCGAGCCAAGCCTTCCTGGAAGGCAAACCAGTTGGCCTTGTCAGTTTTCCATTTAGGAATGTGATGTGGTCTTTGGGCTGGACCTGCATCCATTAGTGTGGTGACTATGCCGTAGTGATCACTAGTAACCGTATCATCGACACACCACCGAATTCTCTCCACCATTGTTGCAGTGGCAAAGGTGAGGTCTAGGACCCTTCCCCTCACATGCGTTGGTTCTTTGGTGTTGAGAAGAGCGATCTCAGGGAATGTCTCAAGTACTTCTGCTATGTGAATGCCTGCCGCGTTCGGCCTTTTGCAGGGATTCAGCATGGCTATGTGTGCATTGAAGTCTCCCCCTATGATCACTCGGTCTTGTGCTGCAGTAGCACAGACCTGGTTTAGATCTAAACTCTCACACAGTGGTTTGCTATAAATATTGTATATTTTTATAGAGCCCCCAGGTAGCTGAATCTCAACAGCAAGAGATTCAACACCATCTCCACAGTGCGGCGGGTTGGCTATTAAGGAGCAAGGGATAGCTTCTTTTACCAGGGTCATCAGGCCTCTAGCACCATCCAGGTTTGGAGTGGTGAAGGCATGATATCCTGAGAAGCACACGGATCCCATTGTTAGTGTCTCCTGGAGCATGACGACGTCAATGCTCCTTGCTCGCACAATTGACTGGAGAAAGGAGTTCTTGCTTTTATAGCTACAGATATTCCACTGCAGAATGCTTAGATTGTGTGCCATGATGGTTACTCAGTGTCACTTGCTTCAGCTTCAGATGCGCCAGTGCTGGTGGCATCAGATAAATACAGATCCTCGTTGATTGAGGATTGTACAACTTCCTCTAAGTCAGACTCTCCGGTTAAGGCCTTACCGAGGGGTGTAGGGCCTAGGTTGGAAGTGTCACCTCGGGTCAGAGGACGAGACTTTGGCTGTACAGACTCGGCCTGCTGCACAGTTTCAGCCTGTCCTGACAGACTAGCTGGGGTTTTATGTAATGTTTCTCTTGAAGCTAGCCTGCCAATCGAGGATTTAGGGAGGGGAGCGCTGCTCGTTATCGGTTTGGAGGCTTCTAGCTTCCTTCCCTTCAGAGCTGCCACAGTTTGGGTCATAGCCGTCATGGCGACTTGCACTGCTTTCTCCGCCTCCTCACTGGTCCTCCCCAAGGCTGTTGCAACTGCAGAAACTACAGCACTCAACAGGAGTCATATCTTTCTCGTCAAAGAAAAGATTATCATCTACTGGGGGTACCATTGCTGTGGACTTTGAATCTTTTTCCCTTTGGTTCTTTTTTGTTGTTTTGCCACTAGCAAGCTTGGGGAATTCCTCTCTGTTAGAGGTATCAATTTTCTCTTAGGAGGTCGGGGAGTCTTTTCTTTTTTATTTTGTTTTTTGTTTTGGCCCCAGACATAGGTGCCTGGGGGCTCAGGGACAATGTCAGGACGCTTTTTGGCTAGCTCCTGCTTTTTAATCACTGCCTGTTTCCTGACAGAGCAAGCCAGGCTCCAGGCATGATGTTTTTTGGCACAGTTTGGACACTTGGCTGTTGTGTCCTTCTGGCTGTCTTTGTGTGACTTTATACACACCGGTTTCGTGTGCCTCGCTGCATACACCACATTTGGCTTTAGCCTTGCAGTTGGCCTGGTGATGCCCAAATTTCTGGCGCGTCAAACACCTCAAGGGCTCTGGCACATATGTCCTGAGCTTGTATGAGCCCCAGTTACCCAGATCAAGGGTGGTGATTGGGGCTCCCTTGAGGATAACCAGGACTTGCCTGGTTGGAGACTTCCCTTTGGTCATGCGGGAAGCCTCCACCACTTGTGGGAGAGACGTGATCACCTCCACGTCGAACCCTAGTGGAAAGCCAAGTAGCACCATCTTGGACTTTTTCTCTTGGGAGGTCAGTGGTGAGATACACACCTTCCTCCCATCTTTTAGCACCTTGATTTCCTGCAGGAAGTTCATGGTGGCTTTGTCTTTGGGGGAAATGATCATGCCCTCATCTCTGGAGATTCGGATTGATAATCTTACATTTGTTTCCTTCTCCAATGCCCTTACCAGCTGGTATGCATTGTCGAAGTCTTCAGGTTTTTTTTTGGTACCTTAAACCGCGTTAGTCGACTTGGGATGTGTTCTGCCTCTTCTTCAGAGTCAGTTTCCACCCTTCGTCGCTTCACGCCTCCCCTTTGCAGGGGTTTAAGGCCTTTGGAAGTGGGGGCAGCTGTTTTGGCTGGTACAGCTGGAGCCCTTTCTTGACTGAGGGAGTTCTGAGGGGAGTTCAGGCTTCCCTCAGTCTGGTGTGCATGGACAGACTTTG
>NC_091579.1:19310390-19315390 GCF_042767895.1 Penaeus vannamei
ACCTCTTTTTGTGTTTGGAGGAAGGGCCAGTGGCTCATAGCCTGAAGCATCTGAGTACCACTTGACAGCGAGCGATTTTGTGATGTTTTCTCTATGTGCTCCCCGGAGGACCGCACACGCTGCAGCTTTGGTACCTTGGCTCAGTCCCCTTCGGCTGGGTTTAACGATCATGGAGGATGGGGGCATACCCCTGCCCTTTTCGGCTAGTTTATCAGCAAGCTCGTTCCCTTGTATGCCTATGTGGCTTGGGACCCAGTTTATGATGATTCTTCTACCTTGACTAAGGATTCTTTGGGCTATGTATAGTACTGTTGTCAAGAGGTAGATGTTATCTGGGGGCATGCTATGCTGTAAACTGTCAATAGTTGCTCTTGAATCTGTATGAATGACAACGTGCCCTCCCCTCAGGGACGCGTGTGTCAATGCTTCCATGATCGTAACCGTTTCAGCCTGAAGCGTTGAGGCATTTTCAGTGACCCTAATGGATGCTGTGGTATCCTTTGTTGCAAAGCCGGCGCCTGCAGTATGGTTTATTGGATCCACGGATCCGTCCGTGTAGTAAGTTATACTACCCAGCGGAGTTATTTGTTCAATGACCCTTTATGCTTGTGCCTTTAGGCTAGGCATGGAATATTGATCTTTTCTCATTGTGAGATTTAGAATTGAGAATTCGATCATTTCGTTTGCCCACAGCGGGGGTTCTTTGTAATCAGGGTGAGGGGAGTCCATACCCTTGGCAAGCAATGAATCTTTTAGTTGAAAGCGTATCAAAACTCTGGCTGTATGTGTGAGCCAGGAATTGTCTGCAAACAACTGGTAATCTTGTTGTAGGCGTCTGAGAACTCTTTGTCTTAGATAGGAGTTTGTGGGTGCCTGTAGGACCTTGGAAAGGAACTGTGCTGCCATTAGATCTATTCTAGTGTCCATGGACGGTAAATCAGCTTCCATGAGGAGGTTGATGACCTTTGTCCACTTAGGTGCACCTAGAATTATCCTGGCTGCTTCGTTTTGTATTGTTTCCAGTTTTTCTTTTAATGTTGTGCTGGAAGCAATGAGGGCGACAGATGCATAGTCAATAATAGGACGGACAGCATGTACATAAAATGACCTTAGTACTTTGTGTCTTGCTCCTATGTGTCTCCCTGTCATGACTTTCATGACTGACAGTCTTTCCTTGGTTCTGTCAAGCAGGTATTGGATCTCCTTTTTGAAAGTGAGTGTGTGTCCTATCCATACACCAAGGTATAGATAATCCTTCACCCATTCCAGATCCATACCCTGTATAGTGAGGTTTTTGTTTCTGACATTGGTTCTCAGTGCCATTGCTTTGGATTTTGCTGCTGATATTTTTAGACCCGTCCTACAACACTCTTCAGACACCAGGTTCAGACAACGCTGAGCTCTAGTAAGGCAGTGATTGCCAGAGGCTATGATTGCCAAGTCATCTGCATAAGAGATGATCTTGCATCCCTCTGGCAGGTGAATGTCGAGTATGTTGGACATGAGGGTATTAGACAGGGCTGGACTAAGAACCCCTCCCTGAGGAGTTCCATTTTTAAGTGGCATGTGCTGTGAGATGTGGCCTTGAAATCTGACATTTGCTGATCTATTTTTAAAATAGTCAGCTATCCAGGCCAAGAGTCTGCCTTTGACTCCTTTGTGGATTAGGGTCTCTTGAATGGCAAGTGGACTTGCCAACTCAAAAGCCTTCTCCAGGTCAAGGAAGGCAACCACGGCGGGGGAGGTGCAGATTGTGCTTAAGAGTGTGGAAATGCTATGAGCAGTGCTCTTACCCCTTGTGAACCCGTGCAGGTGTTCATGGGGGGGACCCGTTTTCCATCGGAGCCTGTTTAGTACCATCTTTTCAGCTGTTTTACCCAGGCAGCTGAGAAGAGAGATGGGACAGTACTTGCCAGGCTCCTTTGGCTTTGGGATGGGAACTATTGTGGCTTGTTTCCAGCTCTGGGGCACCGTGGCTGTTTGCCAGGATTTGTTGATAACCTGCAAGAATGCAAGTTCTCCTGCAAGGCCTAGATGCGAAATGATGGGGTGAGAGATCCCATCAGATCCGGTGCTGACCCAGACCTGGATTTGTATGATTTTCTTAGTTCCCTAAGAGAGAACAAGGCATCTGTTTCATCAGCTTCGAGTGCCTTGTCTCTTATGAGAGCAAGTCTTTCTGGATTTAAGTTTTGTTTTTCTCTCATTGGAAGCAGATTGTTGGTGCTGGTTCTGGCAGAGAACTCAAGCACCAATCTGTTAGCCTCTGTGGGTCATGATGAGTGCATTTCGGGGCTTGGCGGCTTGTCGCTTGCCTGACCCGTTTCCACAACTCTGTAAGGCTGGTCTGGTGCCCAAAAGATTGGCACCATTCCAGCCATTTTTCCTGCCTTACTCTGTTGGCAGTTTCCTTGGCATCCACGACAGCTTCCCTCAACAGGGCCAGATTGTCGGGAGATCTTTGCCGTCGGAAGTTTTTTCTACACATATTAACCCTGTGGTTGACCTCTGATCTCGTCATTATAGTACCAGGCGTCTTTGTGAGTTCTGGACCATGGGCGAGTTTTGGGAATGGTTTGTGAGGCTGCCTGGTTTATGGCCTGGATTAGCCTTGCCTCTAGCACATCCACGTTTTCATTATTGTTATTGGGTTCACTGTCTTTCAGACATCGAGCCAAGCCTTCCTGGAAGGCAAACCAGTTGGCCTTGTCAGTTTTCCATTTAGGAATGTGATGTGGTCTTTGGGCTGGACCTGCATCCATTAGTGTGGTGACTATGCCGTAGTGATCACTAGTAACCGTATCATCGACACACCACCGAATTCTCTCCACCATTGTTGCAGTGGCAAAGGTGAGGTCTAGGACCCTTCCCCTCACATGCGTTGGTTCTTTGGTGTTGAGAAGAGCGATCTCAGGGAATGTCTCAAGTACTTCTGCTATGTGAATGCCTGCCGCGTTCGGCCTTTTGCAGGGATTCAGCATGGCTATGTGTGCATTGAAGTCTCCCCCTATGATCACTCGGTCTTGTGCTGCAGTAGCACAGACCTGGTTTAGATCTAAACTCTCACACAGTGGTTTGCTATAAATATTGTATATTTTTATAGAGCCCCCAGGTAGCTGAATCTCAACAGCAAGAGATTCAACACCATCTCCACAGTGCGGCGGGTTGGCTATTAAGGAGCAAGGGATAGCTTCTTTTACCAGGGTCATCAGGCCTCTAGCACCATCCAGGTTTGGAGTGGTGAAGGCATGATATCCTGAGAAGCACACGGATCCCACTGTTAGTGTCTCCTGGAGCATGACGACGTCAATGCTCCTTGCTCGCACAATTGACTGGAGAAAGGAGTTCTTGCTTTTATAGCTACAGATATTCCACTGCAGAATGCTTAGATTGTGTGCCATGATGGTTACTCAGTGTCACTTGCTTCAGCTTCAGATGCGCCAGTGCTGGTGGCATCAGATAAATACAGATCCTCGTTGATTGAGGATTGTACAACTTCCTCTAAGTCAGACTCTCCGGTTAAGGCCTTACCGAGGGGTGTAGGGCCTAGGTTGGAAGTGTCACCTCGGGTCAGAGGACGAGACTTTGGCTGTACAGACTCGGCCTGCTGCACAGTTTCAGCCTGTCCTGACAGACTAGCTGGGGTTTTATGTAATGTTTCTCTTGAAGCTAGCCTGCCAATCGAGGATTTAGGGAGGGGAGCGCTGCTCGTTATCGGTTTGGAGGCTTCTAGCTTCCTTCCCTTCAGAGCTGCCACAGTTTGGGTCATAGCCGTCATGGCGACTTGCACTGCTTTCTCCGCCTCCTCACTGGTCCTCCCCAAGGCTGTTGCAACTGCAGAAACTACAGCACTCAACAGGAGTCATATCTTTCTCGTCAAAGAAAAGATTATCATCTACTGGGGGTACCATTGCTGTGGACTTTGAATCTTTTTCCCTTTGGTTCTTTTTTGTTGTTTTGCCACTAGCAAGCTTGGGGAATTCCTCTCTGTTAGAGGTATCAATTTTCTCTTAGGAGGTCGGGGAGTCTTTTCTTTTTTATTTTGTTTTTTGTTTTGGCCCCAGACATAGGTGCCTGGGGGCTCAGGGACAATGTCAGGACGCTTTTTGGCTAGCTCCTGCTTTTTAATCACTGCCTGTTTCCTGACAGAGCAAGCCAGGCTCCAGGCATGATGTTTTTTGGCACAGTTTGGACACTTGGCTGTTGTGTCCTTCTGGCTGTCTTTGTGTGACTTTATACACACCGGTTTCGTGTGCCTCGCTGCATACACCACATTTGGCTTTAGCCTTGCAGTTGGCCTGGTGATGCCCAAATTTCTGGCGCGTCAAACACCTCAAGGGCTCTGGCACATATGTCCTGAGCTTGTATGAGCCCCAGTTACCCAGATCAAGGGTGGTGATTGGGGCTCCCTTGAGGATAACCAGGACTTGCCTGGTTGGAGACTTCCCTTTGGTCATGCGGGAAGCCTCCACCACTTGTGGGAGAGACGTGATCACCTCCACGTCGAACCCTAGTGGAAAGCCAAGTAGCACCATCTTGGACTTTTTCTCTTGGGAGGTCAGTGGTGAGATACACACCTTCCTCCCATCTTTTAGCACCTTGATTTCCTGCAGGAAGTTCATGGTGGCTTTGTCTTTGGGGGAAATGATCATGCCCTCATCTCTGGAGATTCGGATTGATAATCTTACATTTGTTTCCTTCTCCAATGCCCTTACCAGCTGGTATGCATTGTCGAAGTCTTCAGGTTTTTTTTGGTACCTTAAACCGCGTTAGTCGACTTGGGATGTGTTCTGCCTCTTCTTCAGAGTCAGTTTCCACCCTTCGTCGCTTCACGCCTCCCCTTTGCAGGGGTTTAAGGCCTTTGGAAGTGGGGGCAGCTGTTTTGGCTGGTACAGCTGGAGCCCTTTCTTGACTGAGGGAGTTCTGAGGGGAGTTCAGGCTTCCCTCAGTCTGGTGTGCATGGACAGACTTTGTGGTTGGTGTTTCTGTCTTGTCCTTGC
>NC_091579.1:19350185-19372685 GCF_042767895.1 Penaeus vannamei
ATTATATATTATATATTATATATTATATATATACATATATTATATATATATAATATATATTATATACTTTCACATGTTAGTAATAACATCCTGTAATTTTATTTTATTTAAAAATATTTTGTCCAGTATGTTTCTGAAATATATATTAGATTTCATATTCAGAAAAGTGCGAAGAGTTGCTTTCATAGTTTTATCTCAAATGAGTTTGTCAGTGATAAAGAATACCTTTGGATATAAAATGATAAATTTTTTTGTGAATTATGTTGAGTATTTTTCAAATAGATGTGAATAGGATATTTTTAAATGCATTTTATTTTAAGGGATTGGAGTGGGAGAAAACTTAGCTTGTGTTCCCAATCCAGAAAGAAATGAATTATTAAGTGCATTTAAATATTACTGTGGAAGATGTTTTTCATGGTTAGAATAATACGTAATTCAATAATAAAATAATATGGGAAACCTGTTGTTTTGATAAATACCAGATATGAAAAAGAATGAAAGAAAAAAAGGAAAGGAGGAAAAAAGAAGAAAAGATGTAGAAAAGAAAAGCAATAAAAGAAATAAGAAAGAAAAAGTTAAGTAGAATGCTGGAAAACTACTCTTGCCCGGATACCCCAATTGCTCTACCTGTTTTGTCATGCAGTGGCATAGGAGATGGAGACTGAGACTCAGCTCAGGGATCTCCCTGCCTAGGGCCTCAGCCTTGCGACAACTAATAATTTTGCTTGGTCTTTTCCCTCTCCAGCATTTGTTTCAAAAGTCCCTTCTCCATCCCTTTCACTATTTACTTCATAAGGTGTAAGAGCCGTGCTGAGAGGATGAAAGGCTGACCTTGTGCCAGTCCTGAATGGCCTGCGGGAACTATGGGCACGGTACTCCTGATCTATGTCTAGCCCTTACCTTCAGTAGCGATAAGGGAGGTGGACGTATTCCTTTTATATAAATCAAGGTTCCCCCATGACTAGTAATGAGAAGACGTAATCCTTTTATTAGGGGCAATGAGGCTTGGCCCTTTATCAAATAGCGCCACCCCAGGCTCTCCTTTGACCATGACTCTGAACAGAAACTACTACCCACTCCTCAATGCCTACTAGTGCATTACCCACCCAAGCAGAGACTGCTATCTCCAGAAGACATTCTTACCCTTCTCAACTTCCTCAAATTCATTAACTCTACCCCCGCAACCTTCATCAAGCACCCCATTCTCTTCCCTTATTTCTACCTTACAGCCTTTTTCTCTATCACTCCGTAATACTCCCTCTTCCACACGTCCCCCGACCATCCACCACCACCAACCCTACAGACTCTATCTTAAATACTCTGTTTAGCCCAGCTAAATGGGACCGTTTTTTCGTGATTCCTTCTACAGCTCTTTACTCAGGCAAGTCTTCTCTTTCAACAATGCCTCCAAAAACAAAGTGGGCAGAGTCCCTTTCTAAGTACCAGACGTGGATCGCTCCCCGTCTTGTAACAGTCAGATCAGAAACTGAATCTATAGCACTATCCAGATTTAACTGATCATTCTGGCAATCCCATTCCTGCAGAACCTCATCGTTCTCTTCTCTCTCCCAAGCAAACTGCCCAGAATCGATTACCAAAGATTAGTCCAGACTGTGGAGAAGACTTATTAGGATGCCTCAAAGACCAAGATGTGAAATCAGTACATGGCTACACTGCCATTCCTCCTAGAGGTCAACGAAAGAGTCATGACCAACATTGCCAAAATTACTTTCCGTACACATGACCTCTCCTTTTACGTATCTACATTGGTGGACAATCCCTCCCTGTTCGACCATACCCACCCCTCCCCGTCAATGTCAAACTGTTGGCGCTTGGGACATCCTGCCAAACACTGGCATTCCACAGATCGATGCCCCCTCTGTGCCCAACCTGGTCAGTAACCGATCAGAACTGCCTCAGCACAAACAGCGATTATGTGCTAACTGCGGCGGCCCCCATAATGTATTTTAGAGAGGCTGTCCCACTTACAAGTTTGAATCTGAGGTAAAGCAACTTCTGATACAAAAATGGTCTCACTTTACGTGAAGCCAGACAGGAAGCACGTCAAGGTTTCTCTCCATACTCCATAACATAGTAACATTGTACGCTCAGCCCCTCCCCTCCACCCCAAGATGTGCCCATTTCCCACTTCTACATTCTACCTCCACTCAGACCAAATTCTTTTGCCTTTCTGGGAACCCCAGACACCCCAATCTCAACCACAGCTCCAATCTCAACTACAACCCCAATACCACCCCCTCTCCCTCCCCGCACCACCCGCAGTAGACAGACTGAACGTTCTAACCCTTCCCTACAGCACAATCAACACCTCTTTTTCACCTACCTTCACCTTTATTCCTGAGACACCAGTCTCCCTCTTCCCTCCCCTCATAAGAAAAACTTTATCCCACAAAAACTCTCCAACCTAACTCTCCACTGCAGAAACAATTACTCTTCCCACAAAACTCTCCAACCAACTCCACTGCAGAAACAATGGATGACATTCCTGAGAAGTTATAATATGCTTAAGACACAAGATCTCCAGAACTCATGCTCCTTCCACACTTGAAGTGATTGTCGACATCCATACCCCTCCTGCTAATATTCTCCCTACACCCCTTCCTCCTCCTCCCTCTCAACACAACTTTAACCCCCTCAATTCCGTCCACCACCGATATCCATCCTCCTGAAATCCATCCCCTCTTACTCGTAGCACCTCTACACCCCTTACTCAAAATCCCTCCCAAGACAACAACATCCCCCTCAACTCCAACTATCCATCCTTCCAATGTCCATCCTCCTACCACTCATATTCCACCCACACCACTTCCTCCTACTCCCTCCCAACACAACCCACCCCCTCCAACTCCAACTATACGCACATTCTCCCTCCCTCCACCCCCTCTATCCTTTCCACTCCCTCCAGGATACACACGGGAATCACTCATGTCACAACACCCCTGGCTCCCCCCCCCCACACACAATAACACGTAAATCATTTATGTCAGAATTCAATGACCTTCCTAAATCCTCAACCTCCTGATACTCCACTCTCTGATACCTAGACCCTCCTCCAATTCCCTATTATCTCACCCCTAGCTAGCCTTCCTCTTTAAATTCTCCAGTTATAACTCCTACATTAGAATAGTTCACGGTTACTCAATTTCTCACAGACCTGACCTTCGTCATATCCTTTCTTTTTTATAATCCATCCATTATCTGTTTCCAAAAGACTTTTCTTACACACTCCTCCTATTCCAATTCCTAACTACCAATTTGTCTCTTCCTCACATCCTTTACAAGTCTCGTCTATACATATCCATCAGAATACACCTTATGTCATACCTCCCTTTCAAACCACCTCGTCCCGTGCACAGTTATTTCACATCTTTCTTCGCCGTTGGATCACTAGGTATTTCAATCTACATCTCCTTTTTCCACCCACATTGACTTTGAAACCCCAAACTCTTATTTCCCAACTCCAACCTCCTTTCACTCGTGAGTTGATGATTTTAACTGCCGCCACACTCTGTAGGGTGATTCTATCACCACCTCTTCCTGAGGCCGATCTCTCTCAGAATGCTTTCTTTCCATGTAAATAACCTAATCATTCTTTAATTCAGATCGCCCCACACACTTTCAGCATGTGCACGTAATCTTTTTCATTCCCTTAACCTCTCTCTATGCTCCCTTTCTCTCGATTTAGATTTCCATCGGTCCAGTTCTAGACCACTTCCCCTATAGTGACCACTTCCCAGTACTCCTTTCTCCGCTACTTCATAGAGCTGACTGGCGTGCTTTCACTTCACTCTTTACTATCCCTACCCCTCCATCTCCCTTCTCCGCCCATTTCAGATATGCTACAATGTTTCAGAATCACGTCCTAAGAACTGTCTATGCAGCCATTCCTCGAAACTCAAGACCTTATACCTCCAAGTGTGTTCCATGGTGGAATTGTGATTGCACCAAAAGCACTTCGCTTAAAACGTGCAGCCTGGAACAGTTATCGCTACAGAACGAGGCACACCTTAATCAGCCATCAGCCCTTATATCCTTCAAAAGAGCTTTACTTCCTTATCTTCGTTCTACAATCCGGAACAGTAAAACAGCTGGCAAAATTATGTTTCCTCAATTACATCTACATCTATTTCAGCTTGTTTGGCGTCGGATCCACAAACTATCAGGCAAGCATCCCTCCACATCCAGTCCCACTGTCCTCCATATTCGAGATACTCTCATCTCTGTCCTCTCCAAGTCTCTAATGAACTGGGTGACTATTTCAGCCATGTCGGTAGTGGCTCTCACATTTCTCGTTACATTAACACCATCAGGGAGCCGCACCCAGCATCACCTTCAGCCTATCCTTATATTGCTCCTCTTTTCTTCCTCTGAACTCAATGCTGCCTTTAAAGTCATGCCGCAATACTTATGAAGGCCATGATGTGTATTTACTATCGTATGCTCCGACACCTCCCATCTTCCTCTCTGTCCTTCCTTTTAACTATTTTCAACCACTTAATGGGACGTCAGGATTTTTTCTTCTCATTGGCACGGAGCTCTTATCACTCCCCTTTTTTGAAACCCAATCCAATTGGGTACCTTCTCCCTTAAAATTACCGCCTTTTCACTCTTGCTAGCTGCTTAGGCAAACTACTAGAACGAATGTTTGACTTCCAGCTTAATGTGGTATCTTGAATCTCACAATCTCTCTCACTCTTCCCAGTTTGGTTTCCGCCGTGGCCGAAGTACAGCAAACCCCCGTTCCCATTTCGAGACATATAATACATCTGCATGCTTTTTAGCACACCATGAATCTGTATTAGTCATATTCTTTGACCTAGAAAAAACATATGATACCATATTCTCCAACAATTGTCCTCCCTTGGCATATGCGGAAACATGGGTGTCCTTCCCATAGTCTTTCCACTCTCCAAACGTATTTTCCAGGAGCAAAATTTCCTCTTCCACGTCATCATTCTTTACTCAGTTCAGAGGCGTCCCCCATGAGGAAGTGTGCTCAGCATCACTTTATTCCTTGCTGTTAATGACATTGTCTCATGTTTAACCACTCAGGAGCCTGGGACATCACTATATGTTAATGATTTAACCATCTGAGCCTCTGGCACACCATACCAAATCTCAAAGTCAATTCCTTTAGTCTGCAATAGTATTTCCCTGGCCACTAACCACGTGGCTTTTCGCTTTTCTGCCTCTAATTCTCCATCCTTTTCTCTCACTGGATGTGTAAGTCCCTAACCCCCACTCTTACTATATAATGCTCCACTCCAATACCGTCCTTCTGGCTAATTCCTTGGCGTTATTTTTTTGACTTCAAGGTTGTCCTTGGCGAGACCATATCTTTTACATTAAAGAAAAAAGCTCACCGCCGCCTCCGAATCTCACAAACTCTTTCCAACATATCCTGGGGTTCATATCGCAAGACTCCTCCATCTTCGTGTTACTCCTGTTCCTCTCCATATCTACTCCTCTGCCTCAACCTCTCTTCTTGCTCACCTTGATACAATCCACCACTGTGGTCTTAAAACGCTTAACCTAGAGACGCCTTCCGCCTTCCTCTCCAGTTGAGAGCCTAAATACAGGGTCAGGCAATGCCATTCTTTCTCTCGACATGCCGTACCCTTCTCTCTCTCTCGATGCTATGCTCGATTTCCACCTACTTTCCTTCACCAAACTAACTATCCCACGATCCCTGCTTCCTACCTTTGCTTCTTCACGTTTACTCCTTTCTCCATTCGCTTGGATACCCTCCTCTCCCATCCCCCCTTTCCCCATCTCCGACCTCTCCCTTTTTCTGTCCATTCCGTTCCTCCATGGCTTACATTCCTCCCTCCGTATTTGCTCCTCTGTTTTCCCTGGCACCACCCAAGAATCAGATATCCCACCCTCTGTACTTCTCACCCATTTCCCTGACCACGTCTCCCATTAATTCCTCCAGTATTCATGTTTACACTGAGTGGCTCCAAAACCACACTCCGGTGGTGGTTTCGCAGTAACCTTCCTAACTCGTTCTTTCAAATACCCCCTCCTGATATAGTGTCCTTACTACCAGAACTGTACACACTGCTTTTTGCCTAAAACATACTTACTCCTTCTTCTTCCTCTTTCACTATTTTACTGACCTGGCACGTAACTTCATTAACCCATAATGTCTATGCAACTCGATCCAGATTTTGCTGGGTGCCCCAGCCATGCTGGAATCCCCGGCAATGACCAAAACAGATACTCTAGCGCCCTACGCCACAATTTCCACATCACACCAACTAAGCTTCTCAATCATTCCATCCACGGATTATTACTCCCACATTAAGTACCTTCTAGTATACCAGTAATGGCAATCTTTCTAGTCAAATCTCCGCACTAATAAATTACATACTGTAAAATTATCCAATCTCTTGAGTCAGCTCCATTTTACCATATGAATTCAACAAGGAGTTAAGGGATAAGAATATTGCATCATGGTCTAGGATTCTGTTTAAATTTGATAAATATATTCTTTTTGATGTGGAATACCCTCCTTCCAAATTTCAAGTCAATCAGGCTTTTGGGGCCAAAATTAAGGGGTTTTGACAGTTATAGTATTTCGGTTTTTCACACAGCACATTTTGACCAGGTACTAGTGGAAAGTATGTTATCAAGTACATTTCATAACATACTTTCCCTCTAGCACTGGTCCAAATTCATTTTGGACATATCTCAAAGAGAGCTTCAAAATGAGACCTTTACAGAGCGCTTCCTTTTTATATAAAAAATACTGATATTTTCCACTTTGGAGGCCAGGTGTGAAACCCCAAAGCACTATAATTTTCAAAACTCCACAATTTTATCCCCAAAAGCCTGATTGACTCAAAATTTGGAATTTGGGTCTTCCACATCAAGGGGAAGGAATATATGTACCAAAACTCAACAAACTCAAGCTATGAGGTAATATTATTATCTAACTCCTGTTGAATTCATATGGAATGAGCCAATTATAATATCAGATTCAAAACCCTTTGAGGTCTCACCCTGAATAGTTACGGATAATTAAACAACTGATTGGCACCACTGAATCAGGCTGGGGAGGAAAGGCACTAATTCTAGGGGCCATGACGAAAGAAAATGTTTGATTTTCAAGTATGTTTCATAAGATACTTTCCATATCACTGACCCAAATGCATTTTTGGCTATATCTCAAAGAGAGCTTCAAAATGAGCCCTCACTGGCCTTCCTGGGATTATTATTAAATAATACTATACTTTCCTCACGGGGCTGTGCGACTCCAAAATACTATAATTTTCAAAACCCTGTAATTTTGTTAAATGCATTTTTGGCTATATCTCAAAGAGCCAAAATGAGTACTGGCTTTAACCCTGGGATTATTATTAAATAATACTATTTTTCCTTTCACGGGGGCTGTGCGACTCCCAAAATATATAATTTTCAAAACCCTGTTTTGTCCCCAAAACCTGATTGGACTTCAATTCTTTGAAATTTGGGTCTTCCACATCAGAATATAACAAGTTTGAACGAAGAATCTGTGATGTAGAGGGTTTGTCAGTTCCACACATTCTGTTGTCCTGTCCACGCTTTGCTGTAGCCCGTACCTCTACTTTCCCCCACCTACCCTCCGCTCTTCACCGATCTCCCAACATATCAGACATACTTACAGAATCCCACAGCTTCTGCCTTGACAACCTGTTCTTTTTCCTCAGATGCATATATCCCTTCATTTGATTAACCCCTTACCTAACCCTACCCCTTTACCTATTCACTCATCAACTCCTTTTACTGCCATCTGTACAACCCTTTCAATATTACTCTAGATGGTTGACGCATAGCAACAATTGAACTCAACCACTCTTAACTACTGCAACTCTTTTATCTGTACCCTCCTATAGTGTTGCATGACCTTAGATGTCTAGCATATTTCTTTGCTTTTAACCATTAACCATTTCCTTTTTCCTATACCTTCCCCAACCCCTTCCCCTCTGTCCAATTCCTAAAGGGTGAGAGCCGTGCTAAAAAGATGAAAAGGCTGACTTTGTGCCAGTGCATGAACGGCCTCAGGAAGCCATGAGCATGGCATTCCTTTGGTAATGATCTAGCCCTTACCCCTCATGGGGACCCTGAGGGGTAGGACTTGTTTCAGGCTTCCCATGGCAGTAATGAAGATTCTGTATCTTCTATTAGGAGCATCAAATAACCCCTAAATCTAACTCCTATGGTTTTACCGACCCCTGAGCTCTCCTTGACCATGGCTCTGGCCACTGCTACTACACCCCATTGTTGACATCTACTATCAACTTAATATCACTTGAATCATCTACTCAGGTAACTCAACGTCCAAAAAGCACCCCTCCCTCCAATATCAATAATCTTTCCCCATCCTTGCAAAAAACTGCCTCCATTTTCTACGTCACCCTTGTCACAATTCAACCTTTATTGCCCTCCCCCATCACAACACTACATCATTCCACACCACCCTTCTTCCTCTTGTCCAACAATTTCCACCACCTCTACAACCCTTTTCAACGCTCTGTTTAGCACAGCCAAATGGGGCAGATTTTTTGTGATTTCCTCCCTGCAGCCCTTTTCCAACAACGGCCTCAAAGAACAAAAAGAAGAGCGAAGTCTCCCTCCGCCGCCATCCTGATTGGTCGCGCTTTTGCTCACTAGATTACATCTGAATCTCAAGCATATGCAATATCTACCCTATTTTACCTCACTGGTAAACCCATCCCTGCACAACCCCCACCCCTCCCTTAATACTTGTGCAAGGAGACTGGTTTCCATTCCCCCAGCCACCAATACTTCCCTGTCTATAAAAAAGAATGGTCATAGTGTGAAAGAAGGCTTACTTGCCTGGCTAACTGACTAACTGAACACTTATTCCTGACAGAGGTCGCCGAAAGTTCCACACTATTATTGCCAAGATTACCTTCCCGTAGACATACGACCTTCCTCTTAAAGGTCCTATATCGGTGGAGAATCGTCCCTGAGTCAAATCATATTGACCTCCTTTACCGTCAAGTGCTGTAGAAATATTGGC
This sequence comes from Penaeus vannamei, assembly GCF_042767895.1. Classification (NCBI taxonomy): domain Eukaryota; kingdom Metazoa; phylum Arthropoda; class Malacostraca; order Decapoda; family Penaeidae; genus Penaeus; species Penaeus vannamei. Next base: position 19,359,235 of record NC_091579.1, read on the forward strand.
GTTTTGGCAACCTTTGCAAAGCAATGTCGCTCCACGGCTAGATACCCTCATGTGCTTCCAACCTGGTCATAATCGTGCAAACTGCCCTACACAACTGCACACATTTGCCAACTGTAGGAGGCCCACATAATGTATGTTATAGGAATTACCCTGTCTACAAATTTGAATCAGAGGTGACAGTTCTCAGATACAAACTCGGACCTTACTCTATGGAAGCTAGGCAAGGAGCACGCCATCAAGGTTTTTCGAATCAGACCCTACTCCAATCCTATCCAATACTCTCTACTTGTCTCCTCCCCTCTACCTAAACTGTCTCTTCATCATGTCACCAATACCTCTTCCCTACTCCCTCACCTTCCCACCTCTACCTCTATCTCCCAATCAAATAAATTTTCTATTCTAAATCCAGATACTCCAATATCCACAACCCCCCTATGCCTACTACTCCAGGCCCCACTCACCGAACCAAACAAACTAAACGTCTCCCACCTTAACGTTACCAAACCTCCCTACTCCAATTCCCCTCCAGAAACCCTAGAGGACATCAGCAACTTCCTAAGCAAGACCCAAGAAAATACTCTTCTCTGCAATCCCAGGATACTACTCCTTCACCTACTCTTGATCCCTTACCTCAACCCTCTAAGAAACCTACTCTCCTACTAATAGGGAACAACCATATCTACCGTTATCACCCATTGATTTACCATTCGAAAGGCTTCCGTTCTCATCAGTAGAACTTAATCTTCCATCATCCTGATATCACACTCCTACAATCTTGTTATCATCATCTGTCATCAAGAAAACCTTGAAAACACATCCTTCAAATACTAGATTCCAAATTATCATTTTAACACTATAGTCCCCTCATTGCGGTCTCTCTCAAAGGGTGCAATGACACCTGCAACCATACCTACTTTCCACATGTGGTCCTCCACCACGTGGTGTGCGGCCTGTGCCCACGCTATCGCCCAAACCACGCTCTTCTAAATATAGAGGCCACGCCGTCCGCCAACAGGGTATATAAGGTCATCCAAGCTGACCTTCCCTATCTCACTCACTCACTTTCAGCTCTACACCTTCAACGGTCCGGCCCCTTGGCTTGGGGCTGGTTGCTACCCCACCGACCTCCACCTCCCGCACCGCCAGTTATCCTATTTCTTGTGTCGCTATCAAACAGTGCTTGTAACTCTTAGCAATAAAGTGAACAGCCACACCGGGTTTCCCTGAGCCACCTTGTAATCAACTGCAGTATAAAATAAGAGCTCTTATGACACTCTCTTATAAGTGGTGGCAGAGTGTGAGCTTCAACCTTTCGGCTCGAAGCGAACCAAGAACCCTGAAGAACTAGGACCAGCTCGCCTAAAATACATCGCGATATGAAGAACAAGGATACAAAACCATGTGAGTACATGTATGGGTCAAAATTTTTTTCCTTTCTACTTCTCCCATAAATGTGCTTAAGCAAACCGTTCCCACGTTGGTTTTGCTGGTGGAAAGTGCTAAAAAGTGGAAAATCTAACAGCATAATGGCAACACTCACAGTCCTGTCAATTACCGGGACCTGAGACACATTGAATATCGTTATTCTCTTAAATAATTAATTTTCTCGCATTCGAGAGATTTATTTATATTGTTTCTCAACGACAACAAAATTCAACTCCGTTCGTACTTTCTCTTCTCAAGCTGAGAATTTTCTTTTTGTAATTCATGATCATTTATGAGTTCTGTGTAATTACTTCTCTTGTAGGGAATTTCGTGAATTGATTGTGAATTTCACTCATTGTTGGAATCTTTGGTTCATTTTATTCTTTACTGATTTCAGTATTCGCACTCACAGAACGCGCATATCATTTAATTCTTTTGTAGTAATCACTTAACCCACACCCCCCACCCCCGGCTGACCTCACTTCCACTTTCATCCGGTCGTGGAGGGCAGGGACCTGTAATTAGGCCTTCAATGCTATTTCGGCATGACAATTCTTCTGGTGCAAAGAATAATAGCTTGATCGCAAATATTTCTAAATTCATTTTAATGAATAGAAGTTGTAAAAATGCGTCTTCCCCTTTCAAATATTTGCAATAATGCATGGGGTTTTCGTAATGAGATAATAGATTTGCGCGCCTAACGTTTGAGAGTGGTATAATGAAACTAGAAGCATAACTCATTCGTTCGGCATATTGAGTCGGTGTGACCTCGTATTAACGTCTGCTTATAAAGGGACTAGGGTGTCGCTGAAATTAATTCGCTTAACGTAAAACCAACCTTCTCACTTTCTTTACCGCTGGCATGTCCGGAAAATTCCGACAATCGTATGGATTCCGTCAGTTGATATCTGCGTGCGCCATTCACAGATTGTAGAGTTAGACTAACGATAAAATTTCGTCTCATCAAAGTCACTTTCAATTCAGTTCAGATAATTTGGGCATAAGGGACCCTCTCGTCGATGAAAACTAGCTCTCCTCACATGCGTGCAGAAATGGCCGATATTAGCACCACATCAATGTATCACATTTCGTTGCGTCCGTCAAGTAATGATTGGTCAAATAATCGAGGAATAACGCATAAAATAACATTTCTGAACTGGGATAACCGCTTGCATTGCGGAAGCTTGCAAAAGAAATTATCAAAATGTCACCATTCTATTTGCGTACGATTGTCGCATTTCAATTAATGTTTGAATTCTTGGGGTAATTGAACAAATTTGTTAACATAGTGTGATTATAACATACGTAAGCTAAAATGAACGTTAAATTCGTGTTTGGTGATCCATCTTCTGTGTGAGCTCGCTTTCTCTTCACACATAATTACATATACACACTCATTCCACAAAGACAGGCACTGTAGAGTCAAATCTCTCAATTATGGGATTTGTGCATGAATTGCAGATTATCTCTTTTACCCGCAATGTTGCTTTGTGGATGAGTAAACATACACGCAGTCACTTCACACACTCTTCCACGCAGTTCAATGAAACACTGTTAAGTCAGAATCGTCATGTATAGGGATTTGTTGTGTCATGGTTCAAGTTATCTCCATGGGATGCCGATGTCATTTCCCTTATCTATTCTCATGTCTATCTGAAAACTGCTTTGCTCCCCTCTCCCTCATTTATTTTTCTTCCTGAAAAATACAAAAGGAAAAAAACAACGAAAATTAATGAAATAACCACATTAAAAACTGTAAATTAGCATAAAAAATATTGGCTAGCGCCACTTGATTAACATCCCTCCCTCTCTGTTGTTTTTCTTTTTTCTTACTATCTTGGCCCTTACGTGTATAAGTGCATCAAAGAAGATCTAACTGGGAACACGATCGCCTTGCAAATGCCGTGAGACGAACATCGCCAGAAAATCGCCGCAGGCCAAAGGACGAGGACTCGCGAAATTGCAGGTATTAAGCCGCCCAGATCAAGTGGACAAAGATACGCCGCCTGTATCAGTATCACTCCCGTAGATCCAGTGAAAAACCAGGAACTCGTCAGAGCAGGCCCCATGATGATGCGAAAAGCCGCCTGCCTGGACGCCCGTAGATCGGTGAAACTCCAGGAGCTCCCCCAGCGCAGGAGTAAGACGCCCTCAGACGAAAGGACGCTCCCCTGCCCAGGACGCCGTAGACCCAGACGCGCATGGGCTACGAGACGTCGGCAAGGCCGAGCCGCAGCCGAAAAGGACCTGGACGAATCTGCGAGGACGTGTGGACGATGGCGCCGCCTCGAGTACCACCTGGATAAGGACTACGAGGACGACTGGACGAACCGAAGTCAAGGAGGACCTAGGCGAAAACCTTCGAGGACGTGTGGACGTCGATGACGGATGGATGCACCGACTTAACGAGGACATGCACAAGAGGACAACCGGAAAGAACAGGAACGCGACGAGACGACCAGTAGATGGGGTACGGTGATAGGTCACTCTTGAAGTAATGGTCAGGAGGACGCCACGAGTGACGAGGCTGAGTGGTGGTGGCCGAGCGGTATAGCAAGGGTACAATACATGCAATACCTACTTCCCACGTGTGGTCCTCCACCACGTGGTGTGCGGCCTGCCCACGCTATCGCCCAAACCCACGCTCTTCTAAATATAGAGGCCACGCCGTCCGCCAAGGGGTTATATAAGGTCATCCAAGTTGACCCTTCACTCTCATCTTACCCATCGCTATGACTTGAACCATGGGACATCAGATCAAATTAGCATACTCTGGAGAGCCCATCTCTTGTGAGGTGGCTCTCCAGAGAATCTTCACCTCTCACCGAGGTGGCAGTCACCTCACCCTCTATAAAGTACACTCAGGCTTCACAAAAGTGACGGTAACCAAACCTGGAACAACTGACCCCCTTCCTTTCGGCCGAAGGTCAAAGGAAATTATCAGACAATCGACTTCTCACCAGTTCCCTCTCCCCGAGACGAAGGCTAAATGCATCGATCGTGGCTAAAAAGATCGACAGGACGATGCTCTCACGATCGTGTGAGTCGATTTCACAGGAGAGTTGCCGCCAAGAACGGTGTCACTTTGTTCTTTGACAAGTTTACAAGCCGCCCGAGTCACGGATCGTTAAGATCCAAACGGGATCTTAACGTGCCAGAGGAGGCACAGATGATTCTTTCCAGGGGGCCTCTAGGATGTTTACTAACCATCAGAGTGCCCAACTTACAACTTAGAGCCAGAGTGCTTTATTCATCTGGAACAATGTTTAAACTGCTACAGTGTTCCGGACACCAACAAACACTCAATGCACACATACAACGATGCTCCCATTGCGCTGGCGATGTGTGTGCGTGTGTGTGTGTGTGTGTGTGTGTACACTTCGCCAAGTACAAAGAGAGCATCAAATGCTGCAACCTGCGTAGAGATCGCATGGCATAGCAGTTAGTGGATCCCCTGCCCGACACGGCAAGGAGCGTACTTTAAGGCAAAACGAACTGAGAGCTTCGTGAAAACAGAAACACTGCTCCGTCAAACGCCACAACCCAGCCGCCACACAACCGATTCAAACCAGCACACTCCAGACGACCCACGACCTCCTCAAGGACGACCATGCCAACACCCCCCAAACCCACGCATTTCACAACTCCTAACACAAACCCGAAAATACAGGCCATCCTACACGTAAGTCTCATCGCTGCTAAGTGCCACAACGCCAAAAAATCGCCAAACATAGTCCCGATCATGTTACAAAAAAACGGCTTTTCCCAGCATTGTCGTCCCTGAGGAGATCTTCGAAGACGACAACTTATACATTCCTGAATACACCACAAACACCGAAACTATGGATAATGAGGTGACAGTCACTCACCCAGAGCCTCATTGTTCCACAACACACAGACACCTTCGTTTTGCAACCGCACAAGCACGTGATACTACAAGGAACACGTAACAGAAACGCAAACAGATCTACGCCACTAAACACGCACAACAAAAAGGACAAGAAGGATCCCCCGGGATCTCTCAACCTCGTCGTCTCAGGGGATGGATGACAAACCATCCTCGACGACGAGCAGTAGCGAGGAACCGACGGTCGATGCTCGACTACGGAACCGCTATACGGATCAGGTGACGCCACGCAAGGTAAATCCAGGTAGAATGGGTCTACTCCTGAGTGACATGCTAACGATCGTACAAGCAAATGTAAGGGTCTTTTTTTTCCCTATCCAGTAATATTTTTTACTACTTTCTAGATCAAGAACGCCCCAGATGTAGTCCTACTCGGAATTCTACAGCCATCACGAATGGCTATAGCATTCGGCACTACGGTTATACTGTAGCCGACCCCCGCAACCTGCAGCGCAGCATACTTCCCCCAGGTTGGGTCCAGGTCCCACAGCCTGTCCTCTCGCCCTCACCACATCAGCAGCTTCTCGAGCGACTCAGTACCGAGACCTGATTAGTTGACCACGGACACCTTACGGCTCTCGCCCATTGGACCGCAGGCTGCGCCCCCTCGTTCCCGGGTAGCTTACACAGCTCAGACCCACTTAAGCTCCCGCACCCGGGCCGAGTTATGAAGGCTTACTCTGGATCTTTGGGTCCGAGGTGGTTTTTCGTGTTTGTCATCGTGGATGAAGTAAAGAGATTGACACCCCCACGACGGACAAGACGATTGGCTCTTGGTGTAACTGCTTTGGGTGCAGTTGCGCAATACCTGCTTTGGGCTAGTGCCTTTAATTACAGTCTTGATGTGGCGAGTAATTAAAAGCACGACGCACAGTGGCAGCCGATAGTTTCGCTGCGAAGTGTTCGGCTGAACACATAAGGGCTCACGCCTCCGTTCGGCAGGGATTCCAACCCCGACCGACCTTCCCAAATAGAGAGACTGTTGGCTACCCTGTGTTGCTTCACCGTTTTTTGGATACCATTTCCGCCCTTTCATCGTCCAGATTTGAATTAGCTCTGCTAGCCTCCCTCTACCCATCATCCATCACCCTCGCTATGGCGTAACCCTATGGGTCACGTTATCGAAAATTCAGCGGTATTCTGGGGAGCCTATCTCTTGCGAGGAGGCTCTCCAGAATATCTTCATTATCACTGAGGTGGCAGTCACACACCCTTCTTTAAGGTCCCATAATGGCTTCAAGGTGACAGTTTGCCAAACCTGAACACTTGACCCCATTTCTTTTGGCCGACGGCCAAAGCAAAGTTAAAAAGATCACGGCTTCTCACCTGTTCCCTCCCCTTCGAGATGACAAGGCTAAGTGTACGATCGTGGCGGAAAAAAGATCGACATGCAAGACGATCCCCCCACGATCGTGCGAGTCCATCTGCCAGGAGGTTTCCGTCAAGAACGGTGTCACTGTTCCTCGACGTTTACAAGCCACTTCGAGTCGCGAATCGTCAAGATTCGCGAGTCGCGAATCGTGAATTCATCCCCATCGAGGAAGCCCAGAAACTTCTCTCGGGGACTCATGATGTTTAATACATCGGTCCCCATCTACAACTTGGAACCCGAAAACTGAAACCATCAAAATGCTGCAACTGCGAGGGATCGCATGTCGCAGTTAGTGGATCCTGCCCTAAACGGAAGGAAATACTTTAGGCAAAACGAGCTGAGCTCCGGCCAAGACAACAACACTGTACCTTCCTACGCAACAGCCTTGCTACACGACCTGCTCAGACCAGTACACCCAGACGACCCACGACTTCCCCTCGGACAACTCTGCCCACACAACCCCCAACAAGCATCCTCACACTAAACACAAACCCAAAAATCCAAGCTATATTACACGTAAGTCTCATCGCTGCCAAATACAACGCAAAAAGATCCGCAATCAATGTCCCTATTATGCTCCAGAGAAACGGCTTCCCCAGCATTGTTGTCCCTGAGGAAATCTTTGAAGACGACAACCTATACATTCCCTGGAGTAACGCCACAGCAAACACAGAAACCACAGGAAATGAGGTGACAGACACCCACCCAGAGCCTCATTCTTCCTCACAACACCGACACCTCGTTTTGCAACCTCAGCCACAACGAAGACAAAAAGAAACTGCACAGGCACGCCAAACTACAAATGCCACTGATCACAAACGCAAACAAACCACACCACCATCCATGCATACAAAAAAAGAGAAGAAGGATCCTCCTGCCCCGAAGCTCGTCGTCGTAGATTGGATGACACCATTCTTGACGACGACAGTAGCGACTCGACATCGATGTCGAGAGCGTTCTCGAGGCCGGGCTTGGGCTCTCAGCTGGAGCCATGCTCCTGCCAGGGGACCCCGGGACAGCGCGGAAGCATCGGGAATTGGTCCGCCGAATCCCAGGACTTCCGCGTCGGTTCACAGGACTCCCTGCCTGACCTCGAGGAGCCGTCGATCGTGCATCGATCGCGGAGCCGCTACAGGGCTCAGGTTACGCCACGCAAGGTACACCCAGGTAGAATGGGTGTACCTTGAGTGGCTAACTGACGACCGACCGAGCCGACACGAGTTCTTCCACCTCGGTGGAGGACCCCGTGTTGGCTAGGTCGATCTAGACGCGCAATCCCACGCACGAGCTGCATCTAAACAAAACAAAAACTCTCTCCTTCACACACAAACATTTTACTCTCACTAACAACAAACACAACTCCAGCTTGTTCTGATGGAATAAAGCACTCAGACGGTTCCCTGTAGTGGGTCGTGACCGATCTATTACACGTCTGAACTCCGCGAGGAAGCCTCTCGCTTCCTCCTTAACATCCTGTGGGGTGAGTTGGCCTGTAGACAGACCAACAAACTCCGTGCTTGACTCACCACTGGCTGGATGGACTCACCCTCCATCCTTCGTTCCGGCTGGAGATCAGGTTTAGGCCATGATCTCTTTCTTTGGCATGGGACAGGAAATGCAGTTTTCGGGTTTTGCCGCATCACTGTGAAGTCACCTTCTACTCATTCCTTTCAAATTTCCCCTTCACCTATCCACTCGTTTTGTTCAATTTTTTCAGTGTTCAGTTTTTCGTGTTCTCTTTCTGTCAGCTTAGTTTTGTTGTTGTTTGGTTTTTGTTGTCCTGTACCTTTTTTAATCTCACTAATGAATAAATCTCCCCCAGGTACTGCCCTCTCTTATCCCCGTTTTTAAATACCTTCACCTCGTCTCCTGACGCTTGTGACCACCACCTCACCCCTCACCCTCACTCATACCATATCTCTGCCATGGCGTTGACCCTCATCCTTATCCTTACCCTGACATCCCACTGGTTTCGGTTTCCGACACGTGGCGCTTGCTGCTAGTACTCGTGCCAGGACCACAAATCCTTTAGCGTAAGGGTTTGTGCGAGCCGAGGAAAGAAGCGTCACGGCCAGTGGAGTTAACCCAATCGTGGTGAGGCCGCCCGAGCCGCGCCCCTCCGGAAGACCTGCGGCCGAGGGAGAGAAATCTCCTCTCGACCCGGGCGGGAGTGGCCAGCCTCTGTGTGGCCTCACGCGAGCTTCATCCTGCTTCAGCGGTGATGGTTAGCCGAGGGACAGCTCTGGAGCCACGGTCGAGAGGCCGTGGCTCCGAGCATACCGCAGATGGCGCCCTCAGTTAGCCGAGAGGCTCCGTGTTCGCCATAGCGAGGCTCCATTGTGGTGAGGCGAGCCGCGCTCAAGGTCGTGGGGTATTCCCCGCGCCACGAGTCGCGGCCTTGCCCCACCGCACGATCTCGCGAGGTACGGCCGCGCGGTGAACACGCGAGTCTGCCGATGGCGCTGGGCCCCTCGATCCTTTTCCTCTTTCAACAAACCCACTCCAACTATTACCCCAAGTTTACCCCGCAGGCTGGGTGAAGCCCCGGCTCCTTCTTCTTCTCCTGAAATTCTTTTCCTCCTCCTTATCCTTCTCCTATCCCCACTCTTCCCCCCCTCTTCTTTACATTTTAGTTTTTTTAGGGCCGAGTTCAGCACTCACGATCCTTCAGCCGAGCAAGAAACAGCAAGCAGCAACTAGGCCTTAGCCGACGGGTGAGCCGCCCCGGCTCTCCCCTGCGATCTCCAGCACACCAGCCATACCTGTGGGCACTCACACCCACACACAAAAGCTCCTTAAAGAGATGATTGACACGTCTATGGCGGATACCAATCCATTGCCATAATACATCCAGGCAAACAGGAGACGGTTTGTACATGGGGTCCTGTATTCTCATCAAATCCACCATCACCTTCGAGTTTATCACCCTTCCATTCACTCACCCTGACTTCATGGCAGTCAGGATATTCACCTCACATGGCCCCATTATCCTTTCCACTGCCTATGTCAGACCCGAAACTAACTTGCCTCTTGCCGATTTCAACCTATTGTTTAATTATACGAACCTCCCAGCCTTCTTTGCCGGAGACATCAACGCCAGACACCAAACACTACACCACAGATCTACCAACTCGCATGGTAGGCAACTCCTTTCTATCTTTGATGCAAAAAGACTCCACTACATAGGACCCGACTTCTTCACCTCATACACAAACGTGGGAAAGGGCCGCCCTGATCTCGTCTTCGGGAACAGAGCGGCACTCGCCTACCACACACACCTACAACCCGGTCCGAACGTTGGTTCGGACCACATACCCGTCATAATCAAAATTTCCACCTCGCCAATACTCAACAAAGAAATTGTGAGTCGTTCAAATCTGAATTAAGTCAACTTTCAGTTTAATCTTGATGGGCTCGCTTTCCAAACAATAGATGGGCACTGGAATTTCATCATCGCCCACATCGTATCAACCATGCTGAGCATCGTCCCCCGGTCTCAGTATGTCACGCATTTCATTTCAGCCATCTGAAGGGACAAACGTCTGACTTGTTTTCGAAATCGTTTCACGCAAATTTTAAACAGGTTAAATCATGTTCGCTGGGACTTATCTATCCTCAGAAGACACGTCATCGATAGTCTTGATAACGACCGACAAAATCATTGGAATAATTTGGTTAAGAAAGTAGAGTCTAACAGAGTTCGCAATCCACGGGAATTTTGGCAAAAAATTCGTCAGCTTAAAGGTAGTAACTTCCCCCCTTCTCCTACCTTGTTCAAAATAACGTAAATGTCTCCAATCCCGTGGATTTCATTAAAGTTTTTTGAAGAACACTGGGCTAAAGTCTTCTACCCTCACCCTTCTCACCCCCTGTTCACTCAACGAATTCAGGACATAGACACCTGGAGTCATGAGAACAGGGTAGAGACTGATCCAGAGCCAATTATCCGTATGGATAAGCTGGACGACACCTGCGAACTCACAGCTCCCATTTCGTGCTTGAGGAAGTAAAACAATTAATCATGAGGGTCTCGTAAGGCTTCAGGCTCCTCACAGATCGGACCCGACGTACTTTTTCATCTTCCTGACAATCTTTTACAAGCTAAAACGCCTCTCTCGCTTCCGGCTATTTTCCCTCTTGCTTTAAAACTGCTCTTGTGGTCCTCATTCCTAAGCCACACAAAGACTTGACTGACCCTAAGAGTTACCGCCCTATTAGCCTACTCGAGACTTTAGGCAAGACTTTCGAACGAATCATAAACACTCGGCTAAGGTGGTATCTCGAAGACCATAACCTTCTCTCACACAAACAATTCGGCTTTCGCTCGCATCACTCGACGCATGACGCACTCAACATCATCACAAACTACACAACACCAAAGAACGACGACTAAAGACTGTTTTTGTCACCAAAGATGTTGAGCGAGCCTTCGACACGGTCTGGCATGCTGGCTTGAAGTACAAGCTGTGCACTAAATTTAACTTCCCCCTTTGATTAAGAAATTGCTTTGCAATTTCCTTGATGACCGCAAATTAAAATTAAAAGTTCCTCCACCACACGTCTCGAGACGATTCGCATGCACGCAGGTGTACGTCAGGGCAGCAGCTGTTAACACTCTATACATTGTACACAAACGACTTACCAGACCCCACACACACAGACTCACTCACTATCCTCTATGCTGACGACTGTCAGCACCTAGCTCGACACGATGCGCTTTCAGGTGTCGTCCGGCGCATCAATGACGAACTTGACACCGTCTCGAGATGGGAGCATAGATGGCGTATCAAGACTAACGCGATCAAAACAAACGTTCTTTTCCTAAATCCACGAAAACGACCTCCTTATGACAACATATACCTCAACAGCTTCGACAGACTACAAGCACCGCTCCAAATCACACACTCTTGCACCATCCTTGGTTTAACCTTTGACACCGACTTTCGGTTTCATTTGTACTCTAGTTCAAAAGCCACCTTGGCCGGCAAAACCTTACATTCGCTTTATCGATTCCGACGTGCGGCCCCACGTACGAAGCTGCATCTATACAAAACACTTATCAAACCTCTTCTCACATACACACACCACTTGCACTCACACAAACAGCATACACCAACAAGCGCAAACTTCAAGTTGTCCAGAATAAAGCACTCAGATGGATCTATGTAGTAAATTGGGATCAATTTATTACATCTGAACTCCACGAGGAAGCTTCTCTGCCTCCTCTTAACATCGAGTGGCGTAGGTTGGTTTGTAAACAGATCGACAGACTCCGTGCTTGGCACTCCGCCTGGCTGGATAGACTCCACACCATCTTTCGTTCCGGCTGGAGATCTGGTGCAGGCCGTGATCTCTTTCCCCTGGCATGGGACGAAGAAGTGGATGCAGTGTTCTAAGTTTGGCCGCATCCTTTGAAGCCACCTCTTACTCCTTCTTTTCAACCTTTCCCCTTCTTCTATCCACTAGTTTTTTGTTAAATTCTGTTGTTTGTTTTGTGTTCTTTTTTTGTTTTCGTTCCTTTTAAAGTAATTGTGGTAATGTTCGGTACCTTCTCTTTTTAATCTCGGAATAAAGTTAATCTCCCTCAGGTACTGCCCTTATTCCCGTTTTTAAATCCTTTCACCTCGTCCTCTGACGCTTCGTGACCGCCACCCCGACTCATTCCATCTCACTATCCTTGCCATAGCGTCGATCCTCATCCTTATCCTACCCCTAACATCCTGCTGGTTTCGGTTTCCGACACGTGGCGTTTGCTGCTAGTACTCGTGCCAGGACCACAAATCCTTTAGCGTAAGGATTTGTGCGAGCCAAGGAAAGAAGCGCCACGGCCAGCAGAGTTAATCCAATCGTGGTGGGGCCGCCAAGGCCGCGCCCTCTCGTAAGTCCTGCGGACGAAGGAGAGAAATCTCCTCTCGACCCGTGCGAGGAGGGTCTGCCCTTGCCTCGCGGCCTCACCCGAGCTTCACCCCCTTCAGCAGTGATGGTTAGCCGAGGGACAGCCCAGGAGCCACGGCCAAAGCGTGCCCAGAACACACCCTAAAGGGCGCCAAAACGGCTTTCTAATCTCCTATCCACCCCAGTTAGCCAGGAGTCTCCGTGATTCACCATAACGGGTCTCCACGCCGCGTGGGAAAAGTGTGGTGAGGCAGGCCGCGCTCAAGGTCGTGGGGTATTCCCCGCGCCACGAGTCGCGGCCGCGCCTCGCCACATGGACTCGCGAGGTGTGGCCGCGCGGTGAACACGCGAGGCTGCCGATGGCGCTGGGCCATTCGATCCTTTTCCCCTTTCAACAAACCCAATACAACTATTACCAAGATCTTTACCCTGCATGTTGCGTCCAGCCCCGGCTCCTTTTTCTTCCACTAGAATTCATTTTCCTCCTCCTTATCCTTCCTCTATCCCCACTCTTCCTTTCCCCCCCCCTCTTCTTTACACACTTTATGCTTTATCTTCACTCTCTCACTCACTCACTCACTCACTCAGCTCACACCTTCAACGGTGCAGCCCTTGGCAGGCTGGTCGCTACTGACCTGACCTCCCGCACCGCCAGTTATCCTATTTCTTGTGTCGCTATAAACAATGCTTGTAACTTTTAGCAATAAAGAGAACAGCCACACCGGGTATCACTGACACCTCCTTGTACTTCAAAGAACACTATAAACAAGAGCTCTTAGTAACATACTCTCTATCCTCAATTTCATTAATCAAAAAACTCCATACACTAGACCTTCTTTCCAAACCACTATT